>NC_091753.1:45594502-45764502 GCF_043380555.1 Nothobranchius furzeri
ACTCAGGCAGACCAAGGCACCGCACTCCACACCAGGTGTGGCAGGGGGAGGGGAGACGAAGATCTATAGCATCAAAAGAAGTCCCAGGAGAAGGGAGGAGTCAAAGGCCCCACTGACATATACAGTACAGTCATACACAAACACAGTCACACACTCCCTCCCTCATGCTCACACATACACATACAACCTAAGACTTACAAAAATGCACACTGGACACCCACTCATGCCCCCCACACACACCCTATTTACTCTGGTCCCAGTACTGCTGCACATGGGGTACAACCATTACCGGTTCCCAGAGTTCAACCCTTTCTGCTGGGGTGCTGATGAGCAGGCTCCCCCGCCCAACGCTGAGCAAAGCAACCCACCACCCCAGACCCCAACCAGACGGCCAGATCTCCCTCCTAGCCTCCAGCCCCGGGAAGCCAAGTGACACCAGAGGTGTGCTAAGACCCGTAGTCTCCCTCCGCCTGCTCCAGTATGGTGTTGGATTAAATTCATACATGCCTTGCAGGTAAAACAAATATAAATCAAGCACTCAAAAAATACACACATAAAAAACCTATTTTGCTTATTTTCTGTGTTGTAAACAAGATACTACACCATCTTAAATAAAGTCTTACTCAAAGTTATTTCTGAAAACACATTTTTTGCCATTATGTCTTTAATTTATCTCTTGTTCAGTTTTTTATAATTATTCTACTAATTACTGACTTCAATAAGTCCAATTGAGACTGGATTTGTTTTTTACTGTTGAAGAAGGTTTTGGTGAGATTGATGATCAAACTTTAATGTTATCTTCCTCAGTCAATCAGATAAAAAAAACAACAACATGGAACTCCAGATTAATTTATTTTTATTGAAAGCTCTGTGTTGAAGAATCAGTTGGTTTTTAAAGGAGTTCGTCAACAAATCTGAATGAATGATCTTAAAAGGAAGCAGCAGTAGCTCAGGAGGTGGAGCAGGTGTTCCAGCGATCGGAGGACTGATGAATCAATCCAAGACCGTGCCAGGCACCTTGCCGTTGCATCCCTGCGCAAGAAACCCCACCTAACAGTACAATGTTGGTGGTGATCAGAGGAGCCGATGGCGCACAGACCCACTAGACCCAGGGCAGCCATGGCTACGTAGCTTACCATCACTGACATATACGTGTGCCTTGAAAAGCGGTATATAAATCTAATCTATTAAAATCAAAGCATCTGTTTTTAGCTTTCAACAAGTAAACATTACAATTTTTTAGGAGAAACAGTTTTTAGGAGTTTTAGATGTTTTTGTTTGTTTTTTTATAAAAATGGCTAAAACGTAGGGTCCATGTTTATTTCTGATTTTCTGTTTTTGAGCTCTTCCCACAATCTAATTAGTTTAATCTTTTAGCTATCATGTTTAATAATGTGCATTCAGAGCATTTGCAGCAGCCTTCCCAACATCATTAATGGCTCTAGACTTGGGAGTATAGATTATTTCTGTGTTTCTCATATCAGTTACATAGCTCATATTGCCACCTTCTTCTGTGAGTCGTTGACTGACAATACGGAGCTAACAGCGCTATCTCTATCCTCCATCATTAATTAAACAGTACCCATGACTGAGTGCTCTTCCTATTGCACGATTGATCCATCCAAGTGCTTGTGGCTCTTATCAGGCCCTACATCACATCTTTTCAAAAGCAGCAGACCTTTTTACAGCTTTACTTATTACTGCTGACATCCTTTGGAGAGCCTCACTAATAGCATATGCTAAACAGAGGCTTGGCTATTATTTTTTGGTGTCTGTTACCCAAAGGACTTTTACTTTCAAAAAATGAAAGAAACTAGTGATTTGAACATTGCAAACCTTTTTTTTTGTGTGCTTGTTTCGTCTTGCAGTGCAAATGTTAAGATAAATTAGAAATTGCACAATTAGAGTTTTTTGATTAAATTTATGCTCAGTGTGCCATGGAAAGTTGATCCATCGACTAAACCTTTTTGTTTGATTTCATTTTTATTTGGATGCCCACTTCTTTGGCAGTTAGACACTTCATTCCCATTTTTACAGTCTTTGGTTCCCTGAAGAAACTCTTGCTGAGATTCAGGTTTAGGCTCCAGCTGAGACTCTTTGAAACGTTGACATATTCTTCTGATAAATATTTCTCGATCCGTTGGATGGCATTGGACCTTCAAAGCAGGCAATAACCAGAAACGGCCAAAGGCCAGAGGTTTCTTTGCCTGCCAGCAGAAATTCTTGAGAATTTTAATGTGGCCTCTTTCCCACGAACCATCTTAAGTTAGAGAGCCAACACGCTATGTCAGTAAGTCTGCTGTGGTCTCTAGTATGAAGTAATGCCTTGTGAGTCATTTTCTGTGAAAAAAAAAGCTCTGGTTCTCCTATTTTAGGAAGTAGAAGTTAAGAGTGGGGGGCGGTATGATTTGGAGTTGAACGCAGTAATCATGATATCCAAAAACATCTCGCCTGTGATTGGCTATCAGCAATGTAACTCCTCCATTGCCTCTGTTCTCTTCTTGCTTGGGTAAAAAAAAACTAAAGCTAATATGTCATCTTCCCTAATAACACAAGCCTGAATGAGTTCCTCTATCTTTTGGAGTTGCTAATGCTAATGGTTTGCTTCTACTAACTAAATCCATGCAGCTTTCCACTGTCGCAAGAAAAGATGGGTGAGTCCACGAATGAAATGTTTTCCCTGTGGTGTAGAAAGGAATGACTTTATCAGATACAAGCGTTCCCTTGTCTATTTTCTTTTGCCGGCTAATGACGGAAATGGAGACTTAGAACCATTTTCATGTCCTTTTGCATGTGAAATTCAAATGCGAAATAAAAAAAAAAGAATAAGTAAGAATAAGTAATATAAGGTTCTCAGTAAACCTTAGATTTAAATAATTATGACAAAGTTTATATTCACTTTAATCAAAGAAAATAACAATGTGAGAAAACTAAAGGTGGGACTTAATTAAAAAATGAGCTAATTAATCAAAGGCATTACAATCAATTAATCTTGATTAATCGCATTTTAATAGTTTCAGAAAAATTTGCCCATAAGCACCTTTTTAAAAATAAAGACATTTTTGAAAGACAGAGATGACTTACACTTTAATGAGTATTTTTCTGTAAACACAAGGGCTGTTTGATTGCTTTAGTCTCATTATAAAGGTAACCATTGTGGGATTTGTTGAGAGGTGTAAATATTAGTTTATCTGTTATTAATGATGTGTTAATGGGCATGGAACACTGTAAATGTTGTGTACTAAACTGAACACTAGGTGGCAGCAGAGCGCTGCTAAAATATAGAGAGGTGTAGTGTAGAGTTCAGAGGAAGTTCTGCTGAGAGTTACTAGATGAATGCTGCATGTATGCTTGTCCCTCCTGCTGTAATAATGTTCACATGGATAAAGTTACTGCTTGCCTGCTTTCTACCAACTGCAAAAGATAGCAGTAAAAAAGTTGGTTTCTTTCAATTCTTCATGAAGAGCGATTTGTCATGATTCATTTAATTGTAGTTTTAGTTGTGTTTGGAGCACGTTAAAAAGGTTTATAGGTTGTTGTAGCCCAGGCTCTGCAGTCTTGCTAGAAGTGCAGCTTGATGAAGTTTATTGATATATATGGCATACATTTGTGATGCTATACTATTTCGGTCATCAGTTGGGGGGGCGGGGGTGGCACGGGCTCAAGCGCAAATTTTTTATGCATTATCTTATTAAATTATCATAATTAACACGTTAAATTCCTTCCCAGAGGAAACTAGATCTGACTATTGCAGAGGAAGACCTTGAAGAGAATTAGTGAGATGCATCCATCCATCAATTTTCTTCCGCCTATCCGGAGTTGGGTCGGGGGGGCAGCAGCCCAAGTCAAGAGGCCCAGACTTCCCTCTACCCAGCCACTTGGGCCAGCTCTTCCGGGGGAATCCCAAGGAGTTTCCTGGCCAGGTGACAGACATAATCCCTCCAACATGTCCTGGGTCTCTTTAGACCTCTTCTCGGTTGGACGAGCCCAGAAAACCTCACCAGGAAGGTGCCCAGGAGGCATCCTGGCCAGATGCCCGAGCCACCTCAACTGGCTCCTTTTGATGCACACTTGTTTATAAAATTCTAAATGAAATGCAGCATTCACAATTCTAACACATTTTTCATTGTTTATTTGTTTCTATCATTTCCAAGTACCAATACCCTTTCAATTGTGGATGTCTAGAAATCAGTGTTTGCTTTTTAACTCCAAAAAAAAAACTTGAGTGACGTTTGGATACTAGTTAAACTCTTTATCAGTTTATTACTCTACCAGTGAGTCAAACACATCATCTGTAAAAATATCAGGTGAAAAAAACATACTTGAAATGGCAGATCAAACAGGTAATGTTTAGCTAAATCCGGCAAAGTCTCCATTTTCTTTTTTGAAGTCAGCCATCAAATATAGTTAATTAGAGAGGCTGTTCTCTATAAAAAGAAAGGCAGAGAAAATTAAGACCTGACAGTAGGTGTCATGCGGTGACAGGGGATGTATAGCAGGATGCTAATTTGTGGAGCTGCTCACTCAAACTGATGTTGACAGGTTCGAATTATGGGGGTTTGATAACTTGTAGAAAACACTGATATACATTTTCTTCTTGTTTCTGAGGCAAAATTAAAAGTAAATGAACATCTTAGTCTGACACGATTTATTCATCTAGATTAAAACTGTGTAAACTGTAGGAGTAGGAGTTCCTGTAGTTTTATCTCATTTAACATCATGTCTGTAAAGAAGCCTCATCAGTCATCACACGGCAGATTTTCCCTACAAAAGTTTGATCCGTCTCTTGTTCCATCAGAATGGGAATGAACACTTTTTCCACTTCCAGGAACCCCAGTGTGTTCCATCTCTGGTCTGCAGGGTGGTGTGTTATGTTGCAGCTGACTGAATCTTAATTTCCCAAGAAAGGGCTAAAAGGATGGCAATGCTCAGCATTTGAGCTAGCACAGCAGTGTCCCCGAACCAAACATCTTAATTTATCTTCATTACACACTCTGAGAGGTGCGATGTGCCTTGCTGCTTCCCACTTCAGCTCCAAATCCGGCAACAGTTTGTGTTTTGACATGAGTGGAGCACAAATTTATGTCGACCGTAAACACTTTTTGTACAATATTTCTATCAAAGTGAGATTTGAGGTATCTGATAAGAACCACCTGAATTTATTAAGAAGTTTTGTAGTGTATTAAGTGTATTAAGTAAGTAAGTACATTTTATGTATATAGCACGTATCACAGACATAGAATCACAAAGTGCTTCACACAGATCAAAACAAAATTAAACAAAGTCATAAAATCATAATGATCTCAAAACAGAAATAGATTGATATCAGAAAAAATAAAGTCATCAAATTATAAAATGTCATAAACAGATGAAATATTACACATTTGAGTTAAATATAAGAAAATAAAAGATTTAGGTAAAAGCAGCTTTAAATCAAAGAGTCTTTAGCTGTTTTTTAAAACTGTCCAGACTGTAAATGCTACGTAAGGAAAAAGGAAGATTATTCCAAAGTCGGGGTGCAAGTCTGGAAGGAGCGATCACCTCAACTTTAATATCTGGTCTTTGGAACTTCTAGAAGGTTCTGGTGGGTGGACCCGAGACATGTTTAAATAATCATTGTGTTGTATTTGCTAAATGAAAACCTTGCATCAGTTTTTCTTTTAGTGTACTCTTGGATCAACTTAAGGAAAGCGTTCTAAGTACAGATGGTGAGCTATGTAAGATTTAATTTTGGTTTGTTCAGACTGTGTTTGTGAATGTTCACCATTATTTACGACTTTGCTGTGAAGAGTTGTTGCGTCAGTCTGTTCAGTCTCTCATATCAACATAAGAAAAAGCACCACATAAAAGTATACAAGTACAGATGGCGACTTGCAGTAAGATACCAGCAAATTTAAGCAATGTGAATTTATTGCACAGCAGATGCTGACTAGATAGCAGTGCTAAATTATAATTGGGTTGGCTTGTTGGCTTTTGTTGGTAGCACCAACATCTGCAGGGTTATAGCAGGAAACTGGCAGCAAAATGCCACACCAGGGGGATGTATTTGGACTATTTTAAAAGACAAAAAAACAGAACTGTACGAATAAATTAAACCCTTACAATAAAGCATGCATATTTTTGAAATGACCACCATGTAGTTTCAAACAAATACAATTCATAGTGCATGCTCGGTGTCAGCTATTTTTCCCCACAGATAAAATATGTTATTTTGTATCTACATTACATCATCATGGCGTATTTTTGCAGGTGAATCCTCTTTACAAAGTTGCACCACCTTGGCAGAATTTTTTTGCTGTTGTTATCATCTACACGAAAGTTCATATTTAGGATTCTAGGTTCTGCTCAACATGCAGAAAGTCAGGAGACAAATGAGAGAGAGGCAGTAATAAAGATCAAGAGCTGGCAGAAAAAGAAAGAAACTGTATTTACAAAGGTGGTGACTAATGGGATGGATGTAAAGGGCAATATAGACCAACAGAATGCAAATACAAAGAAAAACCAACTCGACTCAAAACCAACTTAAAGGCCTGAAGAAGAATGTGATTGAAATTAGCACAGAATGTATATAAAAATGAGAAAATGCTTTAAACCAGATTCAGCAAGGGACAGCAGTGATTTTTTTTCCACTGAAAGTAACATTCTTTTTTGCAGGAGACACATTATGACATTTTTTATTTATTTCTAATAGTTCTATGGTCATTACAAAAAAAAAGTTCATGAAGTTTTGAGCACTAAATCCTGCACACATAAAGCAAGTTTAGCAGTTTTACTCTTGACATTTTCAGTACCTTCCAGACTGAGCTGTTTCAGCGCTCTTGTCCCTTTAAAAAAGCAAGCTGTTGTTGGCCACACACCCCCGTCCCCTGCTCAGGGGATAAGCTGAGAAGCTCTGACTTCCAGAATTTGCTAAGAGTAGAGCATCTGTTCCCCTCCTGGTGGGAGGAGGTTCTATGCTAATTTCCTCATTGTGACATCACGAATGGGGACTTTTGGGAACAGGTTATTTTAGACACGTAATTCCTAAAACCAAACTTTGGCAGAAACTGGATGGATGAATTTTATTGAAGTTTGGAGTGTTTGTAAAGACAGTTAAGTACAACAGGATGCAAAAGGTTAGTTTTGCATTATGTTTCCTCTTTAATAATCAAAAGATGGTAGAAAATGGTTGGGTGACTCATGGTAAAGAGGATATCTAGCCAATAAAAACTGAGAAGAAAGATTAAACGAAATATGTTAACAGAATCATGTTATAACAACAGCTGTCCTCATAGTATTATATAAATAATAAGCCACAGATTACTAAACCCTCATTAATTTCCTACACCTCATCAACTTACATTCACACATAGTTGTTTCTAAATAACATTTTTTAAGTTTAATGGTCAGTTCTATTCAATTAGATACACCAGCACCCAACTATAAAACAAGACGAGACTCTTCTGAAGCAGGTGATGAATAAAATAATGGATCACAAAGTGATGAGAGCATGCCACCGCTGAGTGAGACCAACATTTTGAGGAGGTTACAGAGGAGGTCAAGCTTGTAACAGGAAACGGCTCCAATGTAACTCACACTTCAAAGGTTTATGTATCACGTGCAATCAACATGGAAATCACAATAAGTAGAGATGAGATGGACAGGGAGCCAGAGGTGTAAAGAAACTTGGCTCCTGCCCCTACAAGACAGGCTCCAAATGTCACAGAAGTACATGAGCTTTTCATAGCAAAGACATCATTACCAACTTTCCAGCCCCTCCTGGGTAACCCCAAGGTGTTTCCAAGTCAGAGAGAGCATGCCATCCCTCCAGCAAGTTCTTGGTCTCCCCCATGGGACTTCTGCCAGGGGTACTTGTCCAAATACCTCTGAGGAAAACAAGGGAGAGGCAGCACCCTAGTTGGATGCCACCTCAGCTGAAACGTTTTGAAGCAGAGGAGCAGCAGTTCTACTGAACACTTCCTCTGGATGATGGAGCTTCTCATCTTCTATGAAAGGCTGAGTCCAGCCACCCTATGTAAGAAGCTAATTTCAATCACTTGTTTTAGAATCTCAATCATTTGATCAGGTTGATGGACCAATAAATAAAAGGCTTTTCCTGTTATAAATCAGTATTATCAAGGGATCAACACCCTGGTCATCAATCAGTTCTCGCTTTCATCTTCCCTTGTACAACATGAATTGGAATTTCAAAGCTGTTGAAGGTGAAAACTCCACTGAAATAACACAAAACCAGCATTTTCTGCCTCACAGACAAGTGCTTATTAATAGAGGATTAATGAGGATTAATGTGTTAATAAAGCTGCCGTTTAAAAGCCAAAAGACAAACATCAATGTGGAGGGTTTAAACATATGAAAAAGAGTTGGCAGTCATAAATAAAAGTATTCATCTCCTCAAACCTTTGAACATCCACTTTAGAAATAGTCTTCTTCTCGTCATTTAGAGTTTTCTCACAGTTAAAATCTGGAAGTATTTAATTTATATTGCATAACCATTTTTAATTCATTGGGTTTGTCTCTAACCATTTGAGTACTTTAGATTACTTTGTAATCAGTTTTGGGGACATGAAACACAAACCCAATCACATGTCTCACACGGCTCTCTGGCATTTGGTCCAAACATATGGTTCCTTCCAGCTATAAAAAAAAGTCTTTCTGTTTATTTTTAAAATTGCTTTTCAGTTTTTATTTACAAACATTCCAGTAATGAATTGTGAGGTTAGGTTTAGGACAAAACACCAGGAAGCCAAAGTGTAAACGGCCCAATTGGATAGATTGAAATTAAAAAGTCTTGTTTTGCTGAAACTGTTCTTCTGTAATGTTTGTAGTATCATTTTAATAATAATAATAATAATAATAATAATAATAATAATAATAATAAACACAAGGACGAGATGAAGTCACACTAAGCTGCTTAGAATCAGTTGCAAAGAATGATTCTAAAGCTTCAAAGGCAGCCAGAGAGCTTTGGTAATTCTGTTGTTTTTTGACTAAAGCATGCCACCATCATTTAATTAAGACCTCAGTAAATCATGTTGACTTGCGATAAAAGGAGCATAATGTCTTGTTTAATTCCAGAGCTTTGTAACAACACCTTGATGTATTCACACTGAGAGAATCATGGCATATCGAGAAAAGCGAAAATTGAGGAAACACAAATCTGGGTGGCTTCTTTTTGTGCTCAAGTGTATATAACGAACCTTCACCCGTTTTTCTCCTCCTCTTCAACAGGAAACGTAATGCCAAGGCTTTCTTCTGACAGCTTGACAATTACATCCTGCTTCCCAGTTTGCTGCAGAAAATACCAGATGTCTCGTGGATACATTGGATCTGTCGCCTGCTCACCACCAGGAGGTACATAAGAGGTTCGAGTAAGAACAAAAGTGAATGTTTACACCTATTTTTACTTTTTTATTTAATGACAAATGTGACTTATCTCTTTGCTTCGATACATAAAAATGCAAGTGCCAGCACCCAGCATGCCCTTAGCCCAGATAAATCTTTATCTATAAATTTTTCATTGTGAATTAACTAAACCAAATTGCCATTTTCACATCTCAGTAGCTCTGAGCTTTGGAGCCCTCACTTGACTGAAAGCCCTGTTGTCAGCTCAGCTGAGATTCACTTTTAATCTGTTAACCTTGCAAGCAACAGACTGAATGTTACGGAGACAATAGCAGTTTGGATGCAGGCTGAATGGTGACAAAGTGTGCAGACCGTTTATCATTTTCTCTACATTAGACCGTGGCCACATCTATTGCCAAGAAAAAACTGCAGAAATGGGAGTTAAATTTTCTTAACAAGGCAAGGAGGAAAATGAAATATGAACCCAAACCTGGCTTATTGTTACGGCAGCGTAGAGCTGCCACTCACACAAAATACAATTGGAGCGATATCACGTTTAAAATGTTAACTTTATTGCTCTAACAATATAATTTTCACATTTGTACAATATGCTATCACGTTTGTACAAATGCTATCATGTTTTAACAATATAATTTTCCTTTTTGTACAATGTACTATCATGTTTGTATAACATATTTTCACATTTGTAGAATATACTGTCATGTTTTAACAATATAATTTTCCTTTTTGTACAATGTACTATCATGTTTGTATAACATATTTTCACATTTGTAGAATATACTGTCATGTTTTAACAATATAATTTTCCTTTTTGTACAATGTACTATCATGTTTGTATAACATATTTTCACATTTGTAGAATATACTGTCATGTTTTAACAATATAATTTTCATGCTTGTGCAATATACTTGACACGTTGAGGAGCAGGAGGTTTGGACCCAAGATGCAGAATTCCCAGAATGATTCAAGGCAGGAGTGGTTAAAGAAAACAATTCCTTTATTTAAAGGAAGATGCGCAAAAAGTCCAAAGCACAAAAATAAATAAATAAATAAAAATAATAAATAAAAAAAAACTAAATCTCAAAAACACACTGAACGCTCAAAAACAAACAAAAGCTCACTCATGCGCACAGACTCGGAGAAAATCGAGAGGGAGCAGAACAACGCTGACTCAAACACAATGGACAAAAAAAACACTGAGGGACAAGACAGGGTTTTTAACACAGAGGGGAGCAATCAGGGGAACAGGTGACAGGTGTGAGGAGTGAGGTCTGGAGGGAAGACATGTGCCATTAATAAACTAAATGGGGAAAGAACTTAAGCAGAGGGGAAGATAAACCATAACCTATGAAACACTAAATAACTTAACCTAGAGACTAAGAGGCAAAATAAAAAACTATTGACTAGAGGAGTGAGGAGGACTAACACAAACCAATAAGAGCTACACGGGAGTGACTAGGAGGAAACATGAGGGAAGCCTAGAGGGAGCTGGAGAACACAAGGAGACACACAGAGCTCAAGGGGACAGTTGAGGGGAATGCAGAGGACGAACAGGAGGGGGCTGGGGACACAGAACATGACAATACTATCAAGTTTGTACAATATACTATCATGTTTGTACAATATACTATCACATTAGTACAAATACTGTCATGTTTTAATAATATAATTTTCATGTTTGTACAATATACTATCATGTTTGTACCATATAATTTCACGTTTGTACAATATACTATAATGTTTTAACAATATATTTTTCACATTTGTACAATATACTATCATTTTTATACAATATACTATCATGTTTTACCAATATAACTTTCACGTTTGCACAATATACTATTATGTTCTAACGATATAATTTCCATGTTTGTACACTATTTAAAATTTCATATAAGCTTAACAAATTATATTTATAGGTAAATGTGATAGTATATTGTACAAACATGATAGAATATTATACAAACGTAAAAAATATATTGTTAGAACAATAAAGTTAAAATGTTATGACGTGATATTGCTCCAATTTTATTTTGTGTGGGTGGCCTCTCTGCGCTGCCATATTTTGTAGTTCAGGCACAAGGTTGCAATGCTCTAAACTCTTTGAGCTATTTCAGTCTGATTTTACTAACTACAGCATGCACAAAAATCAAGTTATAAAAGATCAACTTTGTTGCAGACTTTGTTCAATGTGCAAAATGTCTGAGATTAGTTTTCACATAAATCTTGTAAATCGGCATCTTTTTGTTCTATTCTAATATCGGGTAAAGAAGGCTAGAGGCTAACATTGAGCCAACAGTTTATTAGGAGAAAATAGTTGGCTCTAAAAATATCTCAAGTTGCCTTTTCAACCGCCAACAACTAAATATTACAGTGAAATTGCAAAATTGGCAAAAGTCCTGTTTTTGATATAGTACCTTTTAGGGTACTACAACCCCCCAAGATATTTTACAACATAACCAATCATTCACCCACACACACATTCACACACCGGTGGTGATTAGCTCCATTCTAGCCACATCTGCCGTGGGGTGCATCGACAGAGGCGAGGGTGTCATACACAGGCATCACCCTTCACTCTGATCACCACCAGAAGGCAAGGTGGGTTAAGGGTCTTGCCCAAGGACACAACAACTGCAACAGACGGGGCCCAAACCTGCAACCTTCTGGTTATGGGGTGTCCACCATTGCCCCAGCTCCAGAAATGTATCTACTTATCAACTTACTGTGTATGACCTGTCTTCACTTGCCATCTTCTGGTGTTGAGTAGTACAACAGCCATGCCACTCATGGAATGATGCTGATAAATGGACATGTGTGTTTAGGAAATGGACTGCAGAACCCAAATTTGACCACAGGAAGTACATAATGCACATTGAATTAACATGACCATTGTTCAGGTTCTAGCTACACATAAGCTTTGGTTTTTCTACCTTTATTTGCAGTGTATGGATTTATTTTCCTGCTGCAGAACACAAAAGCATGTGCTGTTTTTGTGCCAGCATAACGCTTATAACCCAAATCACCCCCATCAGAATCATCCAATGCAGTCATTCTGGTGCTATCTGCACCACTGAAACAACACACTCTGACTCCATTCAGCTGTGATTGGAAATAACAATCATAATTACCACGGCGTAATCATATCCTTCAGCAATGACTGTCACCAGAGAAATACCCTCTCTTCCACTCTCTGATGTCACAAGAAATCAGCTGGTTTCAACAACAGGAGCCGTAAAAAAGGGGAGATGAGTGGTTGGCCTTTGTAATCGAATAGTTTCATTATCATGTATCATCTAATTTTATGCAATCCTGAAAAAAGCTGATGTCATGTTCCCTCTGGTGGGATCTGGAATTTCCATCAAATTGTTTGGAATATATTTTGTCTGGCGCCTTCATCTTTGTCTCAAAAGCATTCACAGATTCAGTCGTTCTTCCAGCTGTTCACTTCCGCTACAGTTTAAAGACTCGGTGGCACTTTGAAAAAAGGATCAGCGTATACATCTGGATAATGTCGTGAGAAGAAGTACCTGGTAGACACTGCCACTCAACCTCAACCTTTTTTTTTTTGGTGAGCGGATTCCTCATCTCCCATGTGGTGGCCCATTTGCCCATTTGTCATTTGCCATTATCTGTTCAGTCAGTAGTGACAACCCGTCAATTCCATCTGGCTCTACCGTCTCCTGGGGTCCACTCGGCGTGGAATAATAAGGACAGCCACCAGGAAACATATTTGCTCACCTATTACCTCAATAATGATGTGATGATTGATTCCTTGTTGGATCATCCGTGTTTCACAGCACAGCTAAGAGCCTGTTAAATAAGAGAAGCAATGCTCACCCAACTGATGTCCTCATTTCAATTCATAAATGATCTAAAAACTGCATGAGTTAGAATATGAGACAGCCCCTGTCATGGATTCACTGAGGTAAGTGCATCACTCACGTTCACACTGGTTGACAGCTAAATGCAAGTTGGGTAATTATTTCTAAAATTTAGGGAGAGAATGGGCCGCTGACAAAAATGATACTCTTCTGTCCATCCATACCTGAGACCAAGATCACAGAAAAAAAAACCTTTTTAATTGTTATTTTGAAATATGGTCAGTCACTATTTCCTGCATTAGCTGCTGATAGCAAAAAGATGGGGAAACCCTTGGATTAGAAAAGCCACGGTCATTTGAATGTCAACTTCGCATTCATTGACTCACCCATCTTGGCTTGTGACGGGGAAGGCTGTTGTTGATTTAGCATCCAGGAGAGAGTGGAGATCGTCTCAGCTAATAGAAGCTAACTGTTAGCGCTTCACAACGTGGTACAACTCCTTCACGCTTGTGCTATTTGTGGAGATAAAACATCAACGCTGCAGAGCAAACAGAGGCAGTGGAAGTTGCTGTTAGCCAATCAGAGGGAAGGTGTCCAAATATCAGGAAATAAGACTCCTGCTGTGTTAAGCTCACCTCTCCTCTGTCTCACTTCTACTTCCTTAAACAAGAGTGCCAAAGCTATTTTCCCACAGATTTCGACTCACGAAGGCATTCATTTATTCTAGGGACCACTGCTAAGGTATTGCTAAAATGAGTTAAAACAGTCTTTAACCTTTTTTCTAGACTCACCAAAACAATTTGCTAATCACTGCTGACTAAATCTCAGTCTGCTGTTCCATCCTACCGACCCTAAGGAGTTAAATACAATGATGCTTAAACCTTTCCACTTAAGACAAAGACTAATTCCCAGCCCAGATGGAGCTGTCTACCTCTGTCTTTGTCCTCAACTCAACATCCTGCTGAAGGTCATGGCTCAAAGATGCCCACAGAATTGTATCATCTCATGCTATCATCTGACATTGATGTGACAATTTAGTCTCTAAATCTACCTCATAATCAATTTGTGCATTATTGTTAGGGGTGGGAATTTAATGCATTTATTACGATAGAATAATTTAAAAAAAATTAACGCCTTAAAAATTTACCCCTTGAGCCCAAGCCTAGGGAAAAGTTTTGCATCAAAAATTATGCCCTGTGTATTAATACAAGACCATATAAACCTTTTTTACGTGCTCCAAACGCAACTAAAACTACAATTGAATCATGACAAATTGCTATTCATGAAGAAAAGAAAGAAAGAAATAATCATCTTGTTTATCGTTATGTTTTCTAGTTGGTAGAAAGCGGGCAGGCCATAAGTTTATCCACATGGACTTTATTACAGCAATAGGGACAAGCATACATCTTGTAACGCTCAGCAGAACTTCCTCAACTCCACACTACACCTCTACGTAATAACAATAACAGTGATCTGCTGCCACCTAGTGTTCAGTTCAGTAAACAACATTTACAATATTCCACATTCATTTTCACGTCATCAATAACACATATACTAATATTTACACATCACAACAAATTCCACAAGGGTTACCTTTATAATAAGACCGAAGTAATCAAAAAGATCTTCTGGTTACAGAAATATACTCAGCAAAGTGTGGGTATATCATCTGTACCCCAGTAAAATTATTTTTAATTTAAAAAATTGCTTGGGTGCAAATTGGATTCCCTGTGTTGTAACTGCCTTCTGCAATTTAGCATGCAGCTAACTGTGTATCTGAAATGTTGAGACTGTATCTTTTGCTGCCTCTTGGCCATGACTCTCTTAAAAATAAAGTTTTTAATCTCAACAGGACCTTCCTAGTTAATAAAGAATGAATAAAAATGATCTTGAAAAAATAAAATGTGATTAATCAAGATTAATTAATTACAAAGCCTCTAATTAATTAAAATATTTTTAATCAAGTCCTACCCCTTATCTAGGACTCATCTTATTAGACCTGTTCTAAAAATTGTTCTTTTATAATAACCCTATTTGTCTTACACAGGAGCTACTTCCAGTTTTCCACCAAAAGAAGTGGATGTTCTGTTGGACAGCAGCAAAGCTGGATAATCCAAGGACACCGGTGATATTTTGTTGAGCTACATTGTCATAACCCAATATACAGATCCACCTCAGGAGATGTGTTGTGGTCCCCCACTGCAGAATGCATCCACCCAGTGTGCCACTTTAGAGGCCAGCAGCTGTGCCTGGCAGCTGGCACGTGCTTCCGTCCTGCACTAAGCCCAATAAAGATTTCTTCGACTCCAGACCTACATTTTAAATCAAATCCATCCTTGATCACATTAGAATCTGCTTGCCAAACCTGGAAATACATAAAAGGCTCAAGCACGAGCCTTCCTGTGGTGCCAACCACACGGTATTTTAGGAGTGCAACTCTCATTTTCATCTTCAGCGAGCGCTAGTGGATGTTGCATTAGATTAAGCTTCAAAATGTAAATATAAACAACATTTTGTTCACAGTGCTGAGCAGATGCTTTGATCATATGGATTAATCATAAATAATTTAACTCCCAATGAGTATTTTTAATACAATATTAAAATGAAATTTAAGAAAAACTTTTGTAAAATAACGTACAAATGCTAGAAACATTCCAAAGACCCTCACAAAACAGTGATTTTCCAACCTGTTTAAAACCTTTTGCTTTTGGTACTTTTTGTCACTCAGCTGGTCGCTTTCTTTTTGCTGCCACACATCTCAGCTTTAGAAATGTTTTGATGATTTTTAGGTCAAGACACATGGTTGGCATCTTCAAAACACATTTTTCAGCCACTCTTTTGTGCTGTTGGGTATTTATTTTTTCTTTTTAACTTTTTCTTGTTGGGTTGTCACACTAACAGACTCCAAACCTTCACCTTATCCTACAATATAAAGCACTTTTCACTTTGTGCTGCCTTGAAAATGTTTGATTTAAAATTTTCTTTACAATCTTCAGCACCAGCAACAAAACTGCTTTAAAGAATCACATAATATACTAAAGTTTTATCGTTGTTCGACTCTTGCATTACTGGTGGCTTTTGTTTATTCATGTTTGAGGTGAAGGCATTTTATGTGAGATAAAATGTGTAATTTGGATGGAATCCTTACAGGTGGATTGTAGATGAAGGACAAAATGAGTCAATTATTCGTAAACTACAAAATACACACAATGAAACATGAAATCAAGGTAAGGAATCCAAATGGGTAGAACAGGTGTTTTAGACCAAAGAAGACACATTTATCAAAAATCATCAACAATAAAAACAACTAAAATATCAGACATATGCTCAATATCTGATTCCCTACCCTTTGCCTTTAGGAAGTAGCTAATAAAAAATTGAATATCTTTAAAGTTAAATCTGCTCTTGATTCTGAAAATACTGGAAAACATTCTGGGAATTCCATGGACTTTAACAAAAAACTACAAGACAAAAGCTAAAGTCTTCCTTGTATAAAGGCCATTATTTTTAACATTGCAAAAAATGCTTCAAATTATTAGATGCTAGTCGTGCATCTGATATTGACTGGATGACTATTTTAGGTTTTGTGACAACTGGAGATGCTGAGATGAATTCCAGTATTATGAATGCATCTAAGTCCACATTGTCTTCCATTTTTCATTTTGTTTATTTCAGAGAAACTTCTTATTATTTGCGTTCACCACTTTGGTGCATTTCACTAAAATCTTTAAAGTACTCATTTATGTGCATTTCTCCCCAAAATATGAGGGGTGCCAATTATTCTGACCGGTCGTGTATTAACTAGTGAAACCACCAGGGAATCCTTTCCCCAAACATCAAGCTGAATATCTTATTTTCCTCCAGAGTCCCAGTCAATTTTTCTGCTGATGTCAGGATTTTTCTGCAGTTTACGAGACAGCATTAGTATTTAAATGTGCTCTCCCTTCACCCTGTCTGCTTTACAAGCTGACAAGCCACAGATGCATGCACACATGCAGCCCATTTCTCAGTCTTTTGCTCTTAGCATCATGCATCTGGGACCCGTTTCAGCCTGACTAAAACTGATTAATTGTGGCTTTAATTCCACAGAAAACTGACTCGGCATCTGTGTGTCTCGAAACATGCTCCTTCCAGCCTCATCATGGAGGATGTGTGTTTTGGCAGAGTTAATGAATATGTCATTAGGAGGTGACTATGATTGATGCTTCAGAAACAAATAAGCTAATATCAGCTGCTCCTGGAATTAGTGTGGAGACCAGACTGCAAACTGCAGGTGAAGCGTCTGCAGACGCTACACTGATTCCACCATATGTGCACTGGGTGGCTGCGTGACAGACTGACTGTGGTTTGCTTCTGAAGATGCTCATTTCTCTTTGGGGGATATGGGATGATGCAGCAACATCCAGTGACTTGTCACAGTAGTGCGTGTTTTGCTTTGTAGAATATTAAGCACTTGGAGTTGACAGGAGTTATTGGTAGCACTTTAATGGCAGAGAAAAAAAATAGTTCCTTCTCTCTGTTCCAAGTTCCAAGCTGCAGCTAGTCCTGCTCACTCAGCTGGAGCTAGATTCCCCTCTGTGGAATAGCATCAGCAAACAGAGATTTGTTCGTTCAACAGACAGGACAACAAAGGTAAGTGGGAACAGAAAATCGGGAGCATGTATATTAGGAGCTTTTATGAAGGGGAGATGAGCAGCTACTGCGTGCTCCAGATTTTATTTTTACCAATTCAAAGTTCCATAAAGTGTCTTTGTTTCTGACAGCAGGGAGAAAAAATATCTCAGAAAAGCATTTAAAAAGAAATGACAAGTTTCGATCACTCCCTGGAACCATTAGAGTCAGACATCTGCAGCTCTTAAAGTCACAGTCAGCCGTTTCCTGCTCCTCCACCCTAACGGTTGAAAGTGGATTTATAACTGTCACAAACAACCCTGCTGCAGCTAGCGCTAACAACAAGCTAACACTAACATGAGCCAACTAATACAACTAATACTAAAATAAAACTCAAAGTAAACAGATCCACACTGTTGGATAAAAATATTATTACTTACATGTCCAGTAGCAACAAAGCCAGGTCACTATCAGTCCATGATTTTGTAGCCTCCTTTAGCTCCCTCAAACTAGTGTAGGCTGTGTCGATGTTCACTCTGGTTTTAGCTCTTTGCTTTGCCTCCAAACACATCACTCTCTTACCTTTACTTTTAGGCTCGGCCATGATGCAAACAGAAAAAGCAAACTTCTTCTTTTTCCTTCTTCTTGTGCATTTTTATTGACGCTCAGCAAACCGGAAATGCTAACCACTAGCATTACAGCAAACAGCTGTAAAGTAGGTAAAGAGCAGCCCCTAGGTTGCCAACCTGCTCCACTAAAGTATCTAGTGTGATTTTTGTGAGCAGAGGGCTGCAGAGAGGTGTCAGATATGAAAAGTTTCTAACTCAACAATCACTGAGATCAATGTTAAAGCTCTCATTTCAAGTAAAAGAAATATTGTTACTTTACAATCACATAGTTAAAGAAAATGTGAAGGAGTTTGGATTTTTTTTTACTTTTATTTTTTAAATTTGGAGACTTGGTTACATTTTGCCTCACCGAACTGCAAAACCACCAAACACAGCGAAAAATGCTGCAGAGAGACGCCAAATAACGCTGAGACAGAACTCAGGTGACAGCATATTTGTGCACGTTTGAAAACATGTTTCAAACGCGGCGTCACTCTTCGTGATTTGCTATTGCATTTGTCTTTTTAAAAGATGCTGTTGAGATTTAAAATACCCAGTGGACTGTGGAGGGAGATGAAAACCTTGAAACGTGTTTTACAGTAGTGCAAACTCAACATTTTGCCCTCACCAGGCTATAATACATCCGTGAAAGGTAATAAGCTGCTCTAAAGACAAGAACTCATGCAGAGACAAGCTGTTGAAATAGCTCTAAGTTGCATTATCGCCCGGCCTTTCAGCCAAATCATGTTAAATGAATTACTGCTTTGTTAAACACAAGCCCATAAAATTCTGACCAGGTTTTCTGAAACGAGGCACACCAAGTGTTATGCATAACCAGGGCAATGTGGCTTCAATATGATGACTTTAAAGGTTGCTAGTTGAATTTCTGAATACCCTTTTTACCAAAAGCACTTTTGTGTCCTTTGAAATGACTCACTTGACCCTAGAATGTTAATCCCAGCACACCATATGGTTGATCTGGACAACTTCCAGATGTAACTGTGTGGAGCTGGCAGAGTCTACACTTTCTGCGACGCAATTTCTTTTTTATTTATTTATTTAATTATTTTTTTTTCAAATACTCAGAAAACAGACTGAGCAGGTAAAGATTTATTCAGCTCTAAATAAAATGAATAAAAAAAACACTCCTGGTGGATGGATTTTTAATAACAAGTGATTTTCAATTTTTGGTCTTTAATTAGTTTGAATACTAGTGAAAAGCACCGTGCAAATTTGTGTTCCGACTGCACACAGATTTGGAATATGTCATCATCTCCGTATGATCTTCACTAAGAGATACAATAAGATGCTGCTGGTTCAATTGTCCACTTGTCTAGATTGTAAAACATGTGAAAGGTTATTCATCCCCCCCCACCCCCACCCCCGCACACACAAACACCATGACAATATTACATATGTTATTTTTTTCACCAATTGTATTTGTTTATTCCTTGAGGACATGTTTTCATGCAAAGCTACTTATTTATTTCTTTTTACAAAGCATGCATGTTTTAGGCCTTGTTTACTTCAGGCATTCTACAGAAAAGAATTGGAAGAAACTATTAAAGCAAAATACCCAACAACATGGTTCCAGTTTGCACAGTTGTCTAAAATGTCTTAAAAAGCAAGTCAGCGTGTTAGAAAAAACTTGCAGAAATAATGACCCTGTGAGCAGGTTCACTGAGGAACCGGTTTTTACTTGCAGTTTTTGAAATACGATTGGTCGCTCTGAGTTTAACATGCAGGCTAAACATGAATGTAGTATTCTACCCCTATTTCCTGCATTAGCCCCTGTCAGAAAAACCTTGGGGACGCTATCTGGTCAGGAAAACGGCTAACAGATCCACATCACATTGTCACAATCATTAATGGAGTCACACCATCTTGGCTCGCAACGAGGAAGGCTGTTGTTGATGATTTAGCTTTGTGGAAATGTTTCTGCTAGCAGAAGCTGACTGTTAGCATTAGCAACTCCACAAAATTGCAGAACTCCTGCAGGCTTGTAATATTTGTGGAGATAAAACATCAACGTTGCAAATCAAACTGAATCAGAGGTAGAGTTGCGTTGCTGCTAGCAAATCAGAGACAAGATGTCCAAATATTAGGAAATAATGAGTAAAGCTCTGCCCCCATCTCCCTTGGCTAACTTTTACTTCTTTTAACAGGAGCGCCAGAGCATTTTTTCCTACAGAGATGAGCGCACAAGGTATTCATTTTAACAGCATTTTAATTGAAAAAATGAGTGATGAGAGTGTTCATGAATAAACGGATGGATACATTTAACTGAAACTGATGCAACAAAATAAAATAAAAATCAAACCGGGAAACCTAATTATATCCAGTTTAACTTTGGGCTGAGATGTTCATCAAGACTATGTACATGTTTTGACTTCCTCAGAAGTGTAACCTTGTCTTGGTGTGACGTGTCTTCATCAGCTGGTTTTTCATGTGGGCGTGGCTGACCCAGCTGACCTGGCCGGTCTCTCGGGTTGGCCACACCCACTGCTGTCAGGTTATTTTCTTGGACCAGGAAATAATTAATGTAATTAGTCAAAGAAAAAAAGTTATTACATTTATTAGAAGTTTTAGTTAAAACTTTTAATAAAGTTGGCATTGTCGTTATTTGTATGAACCGAGCTTTCTCACCACGTCTGACTGGAATAACGAAAGGTTGTTTTTCAGGTACTGATGAGGGGACGTGCCTCCTTGCTTTACTGTAGTGCGCTGCCCTTGTGAGCTTCTCGGACTGTCGGTGCTTGAAATGTTTTTCAACCACTCTTGCAGTTTTCCAATCTTTTGTAAATCTCTTAGGGCAGATTAAAGATGTCGCCTTGATAACTGTATACTTCAGGTCACATAACTCTCCAGCCTGACCATTCAGAACTCACACTGCCCTGATCTCCTCCTTTATTCTCCTCAGATGAATAATCAGCCCTCGATCTTATCTTTGGATTTTACATGTTATTTATTTTTCCGCCTCCCTTTTTCTCTGCCTAACAAGCTACCTTTACTCTTCTCCTAGTGCCACGGAAACCTTCTTTATGGGGCTCAAAGGGAATTATTCACAGTCTCCTCAGGGCTCTGACAAGGTCACGGGCGTTTTGTCTCCCCACTCTCTTGGCTTCTGTTCTGAACCATAATTGATTAGGTTAAGCAGCAAGAGAAGGAAGGTCACGCCTGCAGCGGGTGATCTGGAGCACTCAGCAGCACGCATGGCCACAGACACATGCTTTCCATCACCCAGGGACGACTGTGGCGCTGACAGCGGGAACCGCACTTTCAAATGTATCAGTTAACAATTAGGTTTGGCTGCAAAATGCTCAGACTGCACCTCCTCCGACCTGAGTTGAGTTAGCTGCCCCCAACTAATCCGACAATTCTTGTTTTTTTTTCCAGTAGCTTACAAAAGAACATGGAGTCTCACATGATGCAAAAAGAAAACCTCAAATCAAGTCTGGACCAGAACATTGTGGCATGGAAACTGAACGCTGAGCTCAATTTGTGCAGCTTGGGTGGCTCTGAATAAACCTGGCTTCATTAGCGGGCCTGGGATTGTTTGAGAAGAACAGAAAAAAGTCACCAATTTGACATAAGCAGAGTGGATGAGGGTACAGTAGAATCTGTGGGAAGATCTGAATGTTTTTCTCTCTCCTTTTTTATCCTTCTTTATCTCTTTGCATGGAAGCCAGTCAGCCGACACTGCAAATCCAAACGCAGCAGCAGCAGCTGGCCCTGGTTGATACCATTCAGACAAGAATATCAAAAACTGCCAATGCTCACAGTGTGAGTGAGCACAAAATAGAGGAATCCAGTGTTCGCATACAAAATGCATTTTTCTTCCCCCTCCTTGTTGAAAAGACGTTGACATTTTTGCTCTCTGGTGGTGTTCCTGGAGAGATTCTGGAGATGCCGGAGACAAGCGAGGAAATGGTAAGATCTTATTGAACATGAGGGGATAGCTGGAATGAAAAACACCGAGCACGGGGTTGCCTTTCATCCCCATCCTATACGGCTTCCTTATTTAAAGGAAGCAGGAGAAGAAACTAGCAGCTAGATGGATGATGGGCTCTGCGGTGGCTTTACATTCCACTCCGAACCGTAAAGAGAATCCGAGTTACAGCTGTTGGGAATGCATCCGCTGACTGTATTTATAGGTTTTCATACTGTACGTGTTATATTCTGCTTCAGATGATACTCATTGCAAACGGGGAAAAGCCCAATTCTCCTCCTTTTGCCGTACGTCCTGAATCACATGTATGATGTACTTCAGTTTAAAGGAAAAATAATTATTCAGCTCATTTCGGTCTTAATTACCCCTCATGGAGAAATTTGGAGCATAACAGCAGTCATGGGTGAGCAAAACAAGCACTGTCCACACATTCAGCGTAATTATGCTCCCGTGCAAGACAATCTAGTGAATGAATAAATGTCCATTAGATATTCATTATTTTATTAAAATATTTCGCAAAAACAGTATACAATGTTAAAAAAGACAATATTAAGAATGACTGCTGATTGTGTTGTGTGTGTTTCGTCTGTTCACATCACGTGATCAGGAAGCAGACAGTCCATGAATAAGGAGATCTTTTAGCGAGGCCGCTATGCCTAAAGCGAGGCGTAAACCGGAAAAGCTTCTGCTGCTCACACTTCAACAACGGATCGTGAAAGACTGGGAAAAAGCAAGAAACACGCTGATGCTTCTTGATGTAAGAAGTGAGTCTACTCTTTCTTTTGGTGGTTTAGTTGTTTACATGGTCATAGAGCACAACGTTCTGACTCTTAAAAAGAAGGAACAACAGAGAACGTCTCGGCTAGTAGAAGCTAACCGTTAGCATTAGCAGCTCCACCACACAGCAGAACTCCTCCAGGCTTGTGTTATTTGCGGAGGTACAACATCAACGTTGCAGAGCAAACACAGCCCATGGTAGAGTCATGTTGCTGTTATCAATAAGCTGAAACTGGTGCACTGGAGCTTTTTTCCCCTGAGCACAACTTACAAGGCTTGCATTCCTACTAGAGACCACTGCAAATGTGTTAACAATTACAGTTCTTCTTAAAATGTAGGATGTAGTATAATGTAAGAAGAGTAAAACACGGCCTTGACCTCGTTATTCATTCAGAGTTCAAGTAAAAAAAAACGTTTCCATTTAACATTTCCAGCACCCAGAACCCAACCAGAGATAGACGTTTAGAAGTGATGATGGCTGTTCTGAATCTGTGTGTCGGTCAGCGACGACCACACCCTCTGCTTGTTCCCCTTTCCTCTTTGACACATGGATTTGAGCGTGTGCATAGGACAAGCCAAAAGCAGGACTTCAGCTTAATTTGATGATTGATGGAGCAACCTTTTTATGGTGCTATGCTTCTCTGCATCCTCACTTAATCAGCAGTGGCAGTACATGCATCTGTGGGTGATGCATGGGCTTAATTGTCTGAGCTGGCCTCGGGACATTCCTGGTGGAGCTTGTTTTTACCAGCCGAATTTAAAAAAAATATACAGGCCACCAGGGGGGAAAAACCTGAAAATGTTTAAACAGTTTAAACTTTTGTTTATAAAGTCAATACATCTTCCTCCGTTTATTCAGCCTGATAAACATGTTTCAACATAAAATCAGCTTGAAACATACAGGTCAGCATCTCAAATCTTCTCACAGCATCAAGACTGATGCAATTTCTGATTAAACAGCAAGAATTTCCAACTTTTGTTCCATTTGAATTATTAATTGCTCATCCATCTGAATGCAGCTGCTCTTTTTAATTTGGTGTGGCATGACCATAGATCAGAGTGACTCTGGGTGAAGATATATGAAATGCAGACCTGACAGCTGCATGTGAATGAGCAGCAGGGCTCTGGCATCCCTATGCAGAGTGCAGCTTGCACAGAGGCAGGCCAGAGCGATGATGAGTCAATCCCTTGCGAATAAATTGGGGTTGACTTTGTGAGGGCCTTGAAGGAAGGGAAAAGGAATAGAATGAGAATGTGCTGTTGCTGTGCGGCAGGATTATATTCACGGAAGATGAGGGGCAATGCTAAGTGGAGGTGGTTGGGAAGCTTCCTGAAAACTCCTATGCAGGTGAAAAGCAGATGACTCCAGCCTTCAGCGCCGCTGCAAAAATGAAAAGAGGCATTCAGATTTTTTTTTCTGTTTTGGGATGCAAAACAGATACTTTACAATGAAAATAAGTCAAAAAATGGCCTGTAGCACAGTGCTGTAACATTCCTGGAGACAATTATTTCCTTTTTTTCCCAGCAGCACATCTCTAAAAGCTGTGTCATCTCTTTTTTCCCCCTCTTCATAAGAAAGCAAAGCCTGATTTGAATATTCATAACAGCACTTTACCCAGACCTTGGTATTTGAACGCATTAATGAAACAAAAATGTTTTTTTAAACAAATGCAGCAAGTAACAATGCAACATGTGTACGGCTTTCTGACGGGGGTCATTACATTTTAGAGAATAATACATCCTTTTAGAGGAGCAGCGTTCTATACGCGGCAATGAAGTTGAGCAATTAAATCTGTTGGACTTCCCACTGTGCCAAATGGTGCTAATTAGCATCAGACTGCTTCAGCATGATGAGATGAGCTAGCATCACACAGGTGCAATTGTCAGTGCTTTGTTGAATAATGAGGGAGCTGACACTAACTTGTTTCAAGGGCTTGTTAAGATCTGTGCGGGAGACTTAAAGTTGCACTTTGAAAGGCCTCGCATGCAAATGAGTGTAAAACCCACTGCTGCACTTCGCCATGAGCAAGCCTGTCTACAAGTAACCCACAATTAACAAGAAGGAGCAAGAAAACAACAGCTAATAAGGTCAGTGTGTTTGGTTTATTGTTTTATACAAGAGGGGATATCTTGGGAGTAATAAGAACTTAACAATGTAACATCTGCCATACAAGGTCCCGGTTTACCAGGTATATTTTGGTGTCCCTGCACCACAAAACACTAACATAAAATAACTTGTGCAAAGTGGACAACATTGTTTCTGCCACTGTTTGCAGTCAGGATTAGCAAAATATTAAAGAGAGACTTTGCTTTTTAAGCTTGCTTTTAGCACCCCCTAGTGTTTGTTTTAGTGGAACCGAAAGCAAATTGTAATGGCCTGTATTTGATATATTGCCTTCTAGATTTCTGGAACCACCCACGGCGCTTTACAACACAATCAGTCATTCACCCATCCCCACACACATTCACACACTGATGGGGATGAGCTACGATGTAGCCACAGCTGCCCTGGGGCGCACTGACAGAGGCGAGGCTGCCAAGCACTGGCGCCACCGGTCCCTCGGACCACCACCAGCAGGCAAGGAGGGTTAAGTGTCTTGCCCAAGGACATAACAGCAACGACAGATTGAGCGGGGCTTAAACCTGCAACCTTTCGATTAGCATAACTCACCTCCTTGCTGTGCGTTTGTCTTCTTCAAACCTTAATCTAAAAGCTGAAATGTCTCCTCTGCCTTCATTAGTGTTTACAGGAATGATTCATCACCAAATCAAACAAATGAGCTTTGTTCACAATCTAAAACATGCAGGAAAGATGCTGGAACCAGACTGTAGTGCCAGGTGTGTCAGTTCAATTTTTTTCTAAGTCCAACAGACTGGACTGGCACTCTGAAGTTGCAAATGCTGTATTCTGGCCAAAGAGAGTGGTGATAACCCTGTAAAGCATCATTTTAGCACTTACTGGTTCGAGAAAATTATTTTAAAATGAAAACAGTTGCAAAGTACCCCTTAAATGATTTTAATAAAGTTCTCTACAATTAATCATTGCACCTTATGACCTTAGGTCCCAAACCTTTGATAACATGTACCACCTCGGCGTACGCTAAAGTCCACAACAGGAGTGTTCAATCCTGGTCCTCTAGGGCCACCATTCTGCATGTTTTAGTTGTTTTCCTGCATCCTCGAGTTCAGCAGAAGCCTGATAATCAGTTATTAGAATGAGGTGTGTTGAAGCAGAAAAACATCTCAAATATGCAGGAGGGCGGCTCTTGTAGACTACGATTGGATACCATTGATGTTTTACTGGAAATGCACAAGACCATAGGCATGGGCAAGTGCATATCTAATGAATCAAACAAATGCACCTGCATCAGGATGTTGCAGTTTTGCTTGTATAGGAATGTGGCAAACATTTTTCAGGTATCAAACAAGTCAGCTAACTAATGTCAAACGCTCCACCGGTGCTTACAAAGCCCCGAATGCACACTATAGAGTCCATTAGAGACCCAGAGGTTAGACATGGAGTGGGTGTTGCACTGTTGCGGTTCATTTTTGCCAGATAAAGTATTCATACAAACTGAATTAACACAATATTTAAAATAAAACACTAATGCAACAGTTGTGTGCGTGGATGTCATCTCCTTTGCACACACACACACACACACACACACACACACACACACACACACACACACACAAATTCACATCAGAACACAGATTTTGAGATCCAGGTGGGATTCGAAGCGGACATTGTAACAACTATGCCTGCCTTTTTTACTGCACAGCAGCCGACACCTACACTCCCACACACCTTGGTTTTATGCTGTTTTAAGGTCCCTTTGAAACTGACAGCAGGGCTGCCTTATCATAGATACAAACACTGCCTCACTTGGTTTTCAAATTTTTGTTGAGAAGGAATATGATTTTATCCAATTTTAATCACTCTCTGCAAATCCTAAAAGCTTCAATTTGAGTCATTTGAAATAATAGGCAGGTCACCTCTTACAGAATACACACCAACGAGTCTGTGTGCAAGATAATTATGTGCTATAAGGTCAACTTTACTCACTTTTTAATACATTTGCAGTGGCTTCTTGTAGGAATGAATGCCATGTAAGTCACTGTCTGAGGGAAAAGAAAGCTCCAGTGTGCCTGTTTGAGGGCGTGGGAGTCAGCTGGAGGAGAAAGCTTAACATGACAGGATTTTGAGTCTTATTTCCTGATATTAGCACATCTTGCCTCTGATTGAATAACATCAACGTGACTCTACCAATGACCACGTTTACATGCAGCCAATATCCGGGTTATGATCGGGTTAAGGTCGGTATTCGGGTTTCTGAGTTGATCAGAATAACCCGTTTACAAGCATAAATAGAAAGAGTTACCCCTAACTTGCATAACCCGATTTAAATGCGGAAGTTGGGGTAGCGTCAGGACATATGGACTACGTCCAGACGCAATATGCGTCATTTCCGGTTCTTCTTGTTCCGGTATCCGTAAAAACAACATGTTTCCCAGTTCGGAAGAGATAGCGACCGCGTTTGTTTGCGCTTTAGTTTCCTCGTCACTCCAAAAGTGTGGTGCTGTGCTGCGACTCGCCATGTTGCTCCCAACTTGTTGTTTACTTCCGGTGTTCTGGCGCACACAAGATGTCTCGCTACTGAAAAGACCAAGATTCCTTGCGAACAGAGCATGCGCAGAACACATGTTTTGATGGGGATATCCCGACACGACCAAACATTCGGGTTAGAAAAGGGTTACCCCAGGTGTAGTAACCGGGTTTTTAAAAACCCGGTTATGAGCATATCCGGGTTTTTGGCGGCGTTTACATGGACCTGCGGAACCGGGTTATTGTGAATATTCGGGTTTTAAAAGGGTTACTGGCTGCATGTAAACGCACTCACTGATTTACTGGCTTTGCAATGTTGATGGTTCTTCTCCACAAATAACACGATCCTGGAGGAGTTCTGCCATGTTGTCACAGAGTTGCTAATCCTAACGGTTAGCTTCTAGTAGCCAATAAGTCCTCTGATGTTTCCTGGATGCTAAACCAACAACAGCTTTCCCCGTCATGAGCCAAGATGGTTGAGTCCGTGAATAATAAGTGACAGTGTGACATAGGACAGTCAGGTTTTTCTGAACCAAGTGTTTCATCGTCTGTTCTTTGTCAGAACCTAATGCAGGAGATAGATGTAAGAGGCTATTTTTACTTTCAGCCTCCATGTTAAACTCAGAGTGGCTGATCATATTCAAAAATAATAAGTAAAAAATTGTTTCTCAGTGAACTTACTCTTTAAAGCTTTATGTCATACTGGCCAGATGTTCTTCATATGGTCTAAAAACCTCCCGATAAGCGTTTTCTCCAACTGAATCAAATTGAACGTGTTACCAGAGAACAATCACCTACTTTTTTTCTTTTTCCCCCAGAAACCTGCTCGACACCATACCTTTCAGATTTACTTGTGTAGTTAAAGTTAAGTTAAAGTTAAAGTCCCATTAGTTGTCACACACACAGGTGTGTGCGAAATTTGTTCTCCGCATTTGACCCATCCCCTGGGGGAGCGGTGAGCTGCAGACACAGCCGTGCTCGGGAACCATTTGGTGGTTTAACCCCCCAATCCAACCCCTTAATGCTGAGTGTCAAGCAGGGAGGCATTGGGTCCCATTTTTTCAAAGTCTTTGGTATGACCCGACCAGGAATCGAACCCTGATCTCCCAGTCTCAGGGCGGACACTCTACCACTAGGCCACTGAGCTGGTAAGTTCAGAGTTTCCTTTATATTTTGTTGAGCTACCTGGTTAAATCTAGAAGACCCCATGCTGGTGAGTCCAGCTGGGCAAAATGCTGGCAGTCTTGGAAGCCCAGTGGTCTACTGGGGAGGTTGTCCACAGTTCAGTGACCGGGAATTCCATTATTAATTGGAAATCAGAGAAAAGCTTGTACCTTTACTGGCTCCACCAGGTGGAAGTAAAGACATCACACACACACATACTCTCACACACACACACACACACACACACACACACACACACACACACCAACAGAATAATTGAGAGAATGACCAGCGTTGGGGTTGTGTTAGATTCAGAGTTTGTTACTTCCTGTGAAATGGGTTGGCCACATCTGAGCCCATAGCTTTTCATGTCCCACAGCTAATGTGCACACAGGCTGACCAAAGTAAATGTTTATACATCTGGAAATCCTTTAGGTGTGGCATTTCCACACAGGGTGCATTTCAAAAGATTTGTTAGACACTTTTACTGGCGATCTGGGCTCAAATTGAGCCTTTTTCATGCCTCACAATGAATTAATGGTTCAAACCACACAGCAAGAGACTGTTGGGTAAAATCTAATCTTTCAAAACATTTTCAACAATAACATTCCAAAACGTGGCACATGCTCCTTTGGAAAAAAAAACATTTTTTCTTAAGCGAATTGATTTGGGAGAAATGAAAGCAAGAATAATCGAGTTGCTCAATATCACTCACCTGGCCTAAGACCAAAAGTCTGCTCTGCCACAAATTGATTGCTTCTTCGTCTGTACACAGTCCCACATGTTTTCACAAAACCACCACCATGGTCTGGCCTTGAAAGTGCGCTCTGTTTTCACAAAACAGCCCTGGGCCCATCTCATCTGCACACGAGAAAATAATTAAACCAAACTTCTTTATGAACAGAATACAGAACGTACATTGTATACCTGTTGGTGTGTGTTTGTGTATGTGTGTGTGTGTGTGTGTGTGTGTGTGTGTGTGTGTGTGTGTGTGTGTGTGTGTGTGTGTGTGTGTGTGTGTGTGTGTGTGTGTGTGTGTGTGACCACGGAGGTGAGAAACATCTAACCAACTTGCTGACTTGCTGTCATGGCTCACAGTAAATGTGACATTCCAACATGTCATCCACTCACTATACAGAAAAAACAAGTTTGCCCTCATTTCTGTCTGTGAGGAACGTGTCAACACACGCTGCTGTCTCCTGGATTCAAATGGACACACACTTTTTGATTTATGTGGCTGACCTGGTTAAATGAGGAGCTCTCTGTCCTTTACTTCATTTTTATTATTGCCTGCTATCAAAATGTGAGAAACCAGTAATGTTTTGTCTTCTGTGATCGTTTTTTTTTTTGTAGCAGTAACAAAGGTTGATACCAGTTTTTCTGCGAGGTATTCTTCAAGCTGCTCTGTGTTTGCCGCTAGATATCTTCAGCTCTCTTTATGTTTTTGAGGGCACAATGGTGGTGCTGTTGACAAAAACGGTGTCCTGACCAATCGCCAGCTTGCGTTCTGTCTTGTTCCACGATTTTTAGAAAAGTGGGCTTGACTCCGTCCGGCTGTGTGAGTCTGCTGGAGAGCCCTCCCACGAACAGATAATGGCGTTGCGTGTCTCCGTACCAGTGCAGACACAGAAGCATAAACTAAATTAAAGTCAAAATAAAGTCTCAGATATTAGACCCGCTCCCTTGTATTTTAGACTCGGTGTTTATGGTTAAATGTTAAGAAGCTGCCAATATTTTTCAACAACTTGGCATCATTTAAATCTTTTTCAACAACATTTTGATGGATATTTCTAGAGCTTAATGGTCATTAATGGCCAAAACTCCCAAAAAGACGACTCCATTTATTTCTTTATTAAACATAGGCTAATATTAACTAAAAGCTAATTAGTTAAGGAAAAATCTTTTGTTAATGAATTCGGAATGACATATCTCTTTAATGAGATCATGACGGGAGGTCTTTGTGCATGATTATCTGGTTTTGTCGTATTTCAGAGCCTCATGCATTGTGAGTAATCCTGTCGTGGCGTGGTGTCTCTGGGTGTAGGAGTGTGACTGCAAAGCAGGGGAGGGAAAAAAAGAAGGTTTGAGGGGGATGCCAGGGTTCTGAGTGGAGCACACAGCTTGTTACCCAGACGTGAAGATGAGCGGCTGGTTTCATGGTGAGGGAGACGAGCTCCCTACAGGGGAGTGATGGTGGTGTGCAGACGGACAGCATGATAAATGAGGGAGGAAAGTTACAGGAGGCTATAAATCAATACCCCCTCTCCTCCTCTCGCCTTTAAGGTTGATACCCCCTTACATGTCTTCTTGTCCTGTCTCACTTTAAAAGATGATGGAGGAACACCCTGAATTAACTCAGCGGCTCAGTCTCTGTTGTCATTTTCTCCTTGACGTTAGAAGTGGAAAAGAAAACAAATGTGAATGAGAATGATGAAAAGAAGAAACGTCCAACAAATATGTGGAAGAGTTTCGCTCTCACTTGGCATGTGACAGAAGTATTTGCTTAAATTGCATCCAGCGTGGCACGATATAACTCATCAGCTGCTTCTGAGCCGATGCACAGTTGACCCCTGCATCTTCTGAGATATGAAAAAGTGTCACCGATATACTCAGAGATGAAAGCACTTTATGAGAAGCACATCTCTTCATTTTCTTCTTGTGGTTGTTCGCTGCAGTTGTTCCTCTTTAAAGTTTCCAGAAGAACTATTTTTTATTCTAAATCACAAGAACAGCCGTCGGTGCTGTCCTGCTTTCACCCATCTTGGAGTTCTGATTGTTTCGAAGTTTGTGGAATTCTTTGTTGGTTTTCTCAGTAAATTGTTTTATGTTATCATGAAATAGAAAATTTAATTTAAATTGTTCTATAACAAAAAGTGGTGAATTAAATAACCTCATTGTGTCTTTAATTTCTTAAATTCTCAGAGAAGCACTTTAAAAAATGCACAATAACAGAAAATCCCATAAAATGTCAGTTATCAGAACAATATAGAACAAATACAACAATAGAAAAGAAAAACGAACCAATAAGAAAAATCAGAAACACAGAAACATTAGAACCAAAACCAGTGATAACCCTTCCACATATCAAAGGAATAACAGAAAAAAATAACAACGATGAAAAATATCAACACACCAACAAAGCCACACATGAGTCAGAAAAAGATTAGTACACCCAAAAGACAACATATCAGCAGATCCAAAGGGTTCAAATGAAGGCAAATGGACTTTGGTTTTTTGAAGATGTTTTGCTTCTCATCTGACGAGCTTTGTCAATTCTTCCTGGAATATGAGAGAGTCATGCTTATAAGCTATAGCTTTTTATTGTTATTTGAGGAGCAGAAACCACTCTGGGTACTCCGCCTCTCTACCCCCGATTAGTCATTAACATGAACTTGAAATGGTTATCCATGCCTTTATCTCATCCTGGCTAGATATACTGTAACACACTTTTCTCATGTTTTAACCAAAACGCCCTTGACCACCTTCAGTTGGTCCAGAACTCTGCAGCGAGGCTACTAACCGGAGAAAATAGAAGACACATCACTCCTATTCTAATGTCTCTGCACTGGTTACCCGTTAACTTTGGAGTTCATTTTAGAATCCTGACTATAACCTTCAGGGTTCTACATGGTCAAGCTCCTCCTTATATTACTGAACTGTTAAAGCTTTATGCTCCATGAGCCCTCAGGTCCACACACCAGAACCTTCTAGAAGTTCCAAAGACCAGATATAAAAGTGGAGGTGATCGCTCTCTCCAGACTATTGCACCCCGACTTGGAAGATTCTTCTAAGTTTCTTTGAGATACTAAGAAGAATCTTCTCCAAACTTCTCCAAACACAACATCCCAGTAAACCTTATACCCAACAACACCCTCAGACAGAAATTGGTCCATCCAAAAGACAAAACACCCAAACAGAAGCTTAGTGGCATTTTTGCAGTCACTCCTGGTCATGAAACTGTGTCATCAGCAAGGAGGGTGCAGGCTGTAGAGGGCGACATCGTCCTCTGCTGCCTGTGGATAAACGGAAGTGTCGCCACCAACGCTGGCGAACGTTGATGATGGCTAGAGTCATTAGCCAAAACGTGTAAGGTAAAATTTTATTTTTTTACTAAACTGCGTAAAAAAAAAAGAAAAAACAAGAACAAAGTAATGAATTCATGAAATTTTTAACCTGATGCTGCAAGGAGAATTTGCTAACATTTTCCATTAAATTATTTTGAACAGAATGCCGATATACAGGTCTATGTGTGAATACAATTAATCAGAGCAACAAAACGTGTAATGTATGCAGATTAAAATTCAGCCTACAGGCTAAATCAAAAACACTCCCTCCAGTTGTATCACAGTGACATGACAGCAGATTAAGAGACTTTACATAAAAGATGCACATAACTTCTGAGGCATCAATCACTGGATTGCAAGCTTTTGTTCTCAAGGCTTGACTTCTGCATCACAAAGCTGGATTTGTGAAATTAGTTGGGACAGTTGCTGAAGCTGTAGATCAGGGGTAGGCAATCCTCGTCCCTGAGTGTCAATATCCAGCACATTTTTGTATTTTCCCTGTTCCAACACATCTGTTTTTATTCAGTAGGTAATTAACAAGCTTCTGCAGCACTTGATAACTTGGTTAACAGGTGAATCAACATTCATTCAGGTATGTTGGAGCTAAGCTGGATAGTGGCACTCCAGGACCAGGATTGCCTACCCCTGATGTAAATGAAGTTTGTGATATATTTACCTGGCACTCACGGCTGTGTCCACTTTCTTGGCACAAAGTCAAGCCTGTTCTAAGTGCAGGCCCCAGGCATTATGAGTCTCATTTCCTTTTTGGAGTTCATGTGGTTCTGTTGGCATCCTTGAGCCACATTCTTTAGCATACACTGAGACTGTTCACTGCTGAGTGTCAAGCAGAAAGACCGACAGTCAGCTTCTCAAAAAATAAAACACAACTAGGGGAAGGAGGAAAGCTCACTCCAAAACATAGTGAGTCTCTGCCTCAGTGCATTAAAGGGGGCCTAGAACTGCATTATTTTACAAAAGGAAACTGTTTGAGCCTCTTTATAGCTTTGGATTTAAAGGGCTCAAGAACCCCGATAAATGGATAAACATAACTTCAAAAGAAAAGCCCTAAGTCACGCCCATCTACTTCTGGACAATGTGTCCCGAGAAGAACAAAAAAATGGGGCTATAACAGCTATGTTCTAATCTTGTTTGTTATGTGACAACAAGGTAAATGTGGTTTTAAATCCTAGAACCCCTTTAAGAGGGGATAGTAGAAAGGATTGAGGGAACAAACATGTTAACATCTAAAAAATTTAAAGGCATACTAGGCAACTGGAGGCTTGTCGTGGTGATCGACGGCAGATCTACTTTCCTACTCTCACATATGGTCACGAGCTTTGGGTAGTGAGCGAGATTGTGGATACAAGTGGCCGAAATGAGTTTTCTCCGCAGGGTGGCTGGGCTCTCCCTTAGAGATAGGATGAGAAGCTTGGTCATCCGGGAGGGGCTCGGAGTAGACCCGCTGCTCCTCCACGTCGAAAGAAGCCAGTTGAGGTGACTTGGGCATCTGGTCAGGATGCCTCCTGGACGCCTCCCTGGTGAGGTTTTCCGGGTACATCCAACTGGGAGGAGACCCAAGGGAAGACCCAGGACACACTGGAGGAACTACGTCTCTCGGCTGGCCAGGGAACGCTTTGGGATTCACCCGGAAGAGCTGGCTTAAGTAGCTGGTGTGAGGGAAGTCTGGGCATCCTGGCTTAGGCTACTGCCCAAGCGACCGACTCCAGATAAGCGGCTGAAAATGGATGGATGGATACTAAGTTAATTTTCATATTTTTAAATAATTTTCTTGGGCCAGTGTGTGCCAAAAATGACCCTTTACAGGGTTAATGTAATGGCACTCAACCACTCTCTGTGGTCAAAATACTTGCAATTGCAACTGACATACCTGGCGCTGCAGTCTGCTTCAAGCATGTTTCCTGCATGTTTAGATCGTGAACACAGCTGGGACCTCATTTATCAAGCTTGCTAACGCACAAAACGGGGTCGGAAAACTGCGTAAGCAACTTTCCACTCAAACTTTGGGATTTATGAAAGAAAACTTAGCGGGAAAATGTGCGCAAATGTGCATCTCTGACAGTGTGTGTCTCCTGTCACTGTAACTGGATTTATGATCCGCCCTGGCTAATTGGTCAAGGAAGATCTCTGTTTGGCTGACTGGTTAACGTGTGTGACTGTCACCCGGGAGTGTGGGGATTGAATCCTGATTGGACCATTTTTTACATCCGCCACAGATCTCTCTGAAGAACTCACAACATTGACGGCTTCAGCAACGCTGTGCCACTCAGTGGATTTTCTCTTATTTGTTTTGCAAAAGCACTTCCTTTCATTTCTCCACCTCACCCACAAGTACCTCAATTTCTGCTTCTGTGAAATTGCGCTTCCTTGATCTGCCTTGATCTACGGTTGCCATCGTCATTGGCGGAGCGCTGTAACAGTAATGTATACTAATGTATACACATGAGATCCACAAGGCACTTTGCATTGACTCTTTATGGAAGTAAGTGGGTGTGGTGAGGGCGGGATGTGACTAAAAAGCAGCTGAGAAACTTTCTAGATAGTTTCCGATTTATGAAGCGGAGATTGCGTGCAGCTGTGCGTACTCCATGTTTGACAGATCACAAACCTACTTGGCGTATGTACATTTTTTTTTTTTGCTGAGCTTAAGTACGGTTTTAGTAAGGATTTTACGCAATGTTTGATAAATGAGACCCCTGGTCTGTTTGGTTTGGTGATGAACCGCTCCTCTAGAAACTAATGAAAGCTGAGGAGACATTAGAGCAGTTAGATTAATGTTTTAAAAAGACCAACGCACAATGAGGAGATGAGTTTCATTTTTGATTTAACCACAAATAATTAATAATGGACACTAGGGGGTGCTAAAAGCAAGCAAAACTGCCTAGTATCCCTTTAAAACATGAGTAAAAAATAAAACATCACTTTCTAAAATAATTTCATATCATTTAACTGTCAGAGAAAACAGGACATGCAGTCAGAGCTTAGCATGATGAACTTTATTTTGAGAACTTTCTTTGGTGCTGAATCAGAACGTTACTGAATGATACAGCAGATCTGTTTCATGGAAACCTTCGATTTCACTATTTTGGTGTGGAAATTTAGCATAATATAAAAACACATGTCACTGTCAGGTGTTGCACTACATGGATCACTGGTCAGTGGGTTGCAATGGAAAAGAAGACAAGACCAGGATGAATAATGGAATGTGTGCAAGTATAAATATAACAAGCACTGGTTTTAAGGTTTATTCTATTTTGTGCATCATATTATCCCTTTTTTGCTGTTTCAGTCAGTCAGTAGGCCAGTGTGGTTTATTATCCTGAATTACACATTTTATATTGTTTTAATTCAAACATTCCAGGTCTTTGGAGATGTGCCGGATGAATTTTGAGACTGGTGGGAGGGAGAGATGTGCCTCGGCTGGAGGGTCTCTGTGGGACTTCATTGTTTCATGTAGGCTTCCTGCTTTTGTCTTAGCTGATTTGAAATGGTATTCTTGGAAACGAGTACCATCCAGGACCCGGTGGCTAACAAACGGAATACAACCAGGACATCATCCTTGGAGTCTGGTGGTGATAATGAGCTGCTGCACATGTCCCCTTTGGCAACAAAGACAAGAGGAGTTGTCTGCATTTTTAAAAAAGTATTACATTAACCCCTTAGCATTCCAGCATCCCGCCCATGGGACTTTGGCTTGTTTTTAGCACCCCTAGTGTCTGTTTAGTATAACCAAAAGCAAAATGTATCTTCTCGCTATACGTTTATCTTTTTAACACCTTAACTCATTCACTGCCAATGAAGACAAAAGTCGTTCACTGCATTTGCATTCTATTACTGTTTGGGCGTCGGAACGAGCCCCCGCACTGTGAGAACAAACATCTCAGCTCTAAAGCCGAACTTCATCCTCATACGTCACGCGTCACGTGATCAGGAAGTAGAAAATCCATGTGTTAGGAGATTGTTTCGGTCCGCTGCTGTAAAAAATTGAGGTGCGAACCGGAAAAGCTTCGGCCGATTACAATTCGACAACGGATTATGAAAGAACAGAAAACGCTCGAAACAAGAGGATTATTCCTGGTGTAAGAGATGAGTCTACTCTTTCATCATCATCATCAACCCTTATTTATAAAGCACATTTAAACGGTGACAACGCCAACCAAAGTGCTGTACAAGACAATACATCACCAAACTACATACAGCAACATAAAATAGATAAAACAAATCTAAACTATAGTAACAAAATAAAATGGCCATATGAAGCTGACAATCGTCAGCGTAGAGATGAAAATTTACCTGGAATTTTCTAAAATTGGCTGCCAAAGGTAAAACATATAGATTAAAAAGAAGTGGACCTAAAACAGACCCCTGGGGAACCCCACAAAAAAGAGGCGCCACTCTAGAGGCACAATTCCCCAGGGCAACATTAAAACAGCTGCCACTGAAATAGGAGCGGAACCACTCTGTTTAGTAGTTTTGTCGTCAACATCATCCTAGCGCGCAACGTTTTGTGACACTTAAAAAAACAGTAAAAGCACTGAAAAACGCTGGCAGCGAATGGCTTTTCTGATCAGGAAAGGGCTGGCAGTGAATGAGTTTATCTAACAACTAAAATGTCTCCCCAGCCTTCATCAGTGTCTACAGGAGCAATTCATCACTAAATCAAACAAATCAGCTGTGTTTATGATCTAAAACATACAGACCAGACGGCGACTCTGAAGTTGCATGTGCGGTATTCATGTGGTGGGGGTCTGAGTGACAATTCGTTTGCCCTGTAAAGGGTCATTTTAGCACATATTGGCTCAAGGAAATGATTTAAACATATGAAAAAGTTGCAAAGTTTTCCTCTAAATCTTACATCTGACAATTCTCTAGTCACTGGAAACAAATGTTGCCAACAAATATATTTTCTAAAAGGAAGAAAATGCAATAAATGCATTTTACATTTTTTCCCCCCTGACCCAGTCCAACAAGAAACAACTTCTAGTAAGTGGCTGTTTCTAAACTACTGCACACTTGATCTCAGTAAGTGGTCCATGCTCAGTGAGATGAACGAAAGCAGAAATAAAACTCACACACAGAGAGCAAGTGTGAAGAACTAAAGCTGGCACAAATGGTTCATGGCAGGTGTAGCAAAGGATATACTATCACATCTGTCTGGATTAAACAGAACTGGAGAAGGAACACAAAACATGTCAAAACTATTTCAGAAAGCAGACTTTTATTTTTGGAGGGCATGTTTTAGCGGAGTACTGATTTGCTTCCCTATACTAACAATTCATTTTTCATGCCGATGATATAGTATGATCCTAAAAGGTAAATGATTTCCAATAACTGCATAAAGAAAAACAACAACAACAAACAAGAGAAAGGAAGATAATCTGCGGCTCTGGCTCATAACAGAATCTAGCAGGATTGTGTCTGATGATTTCTTGCTGCTCTGAGTCATTAAAAAACCCTAAACTCAACCAGTCCGCTTCATCAAATGATGAAAAAGACTTTCAAATGTGTCATTAGTTTTAGTTACAGTATATTGTTTTCATATAAGTGAACAGAAATAAGAGTTATAACAATCAATGTAATTAATTGCTCACTGTTCAGTTTCTGCTTCATCAAAAACAGTTAATAGATGCTCTGCTGTGTAACCTGCCATGTCTTTAATACCATGACAACTTTACACATATTTGTATCACATTTGCAGTGGTCTCTAGTAGGAAGGAGAGCCTTGTAGTTCGTTCTCTGACAAAGAAAAGCTCTGGTGCGCCTGTTTGAGGACGTCAAATCAGCTGGAGGAGAAAGTCGAGACGACAGGATTTGGAGTCTTTGTTCTTAATAATTCAACATCTCACATCTGGCTGGATAACATCAACACAAACGTTGATGTTTTATCTGCGCTGTACACTCCTTGTTCACTTCCCTTTATGATTCATTATGCTGCCTCACTGCCACCTAGGATCGACTGATTAGCGTTTGTTGCTAGCCTCAAGGGCAACCTGCTGGCTTCATTATCACTTATAAGTCGCTTTGGACAAAAATGTTTGTTTAATACATAAACATAATTAACACACGCCTGAAGAAATGTTGCCGTGTTTTGAAGTTGCTAATGCTAACGGTTAGCTTCTACGAGTCGAGACGTTCTCTGTTGTTTCCTGGATGCTAAACCTTCTTGTAAGACAAGATGGGTGAAGACATGGATGTTAAGTGACAGTGTGACGTAGCTATGTCTGTCAGAAAATAAATGGAAAAACGCTGGGTTCAGAAAAGTCTATCAGAAGTTAATGCAGAAAAAAAAGGGTAGAAGACTATTTTCACGGTGGTGACCAAAAGAACAAGATCACAGATACAAGTGGCTGAAATTAGTTTTTTCCACAGGGTGGCTGGGCTCTCCCTTAGAGATAGGGTGAGAAGCTTGGACGTTCAGGAGGGGCTCGGAGTAGACCTGCTGCCCCTCCACACCAAGAGGAGCCAGCTGAGTTTGTTTGGGCATCAGGATGCCTCACTGGTGAGGTTTTCCGGGCACGTCCAACTGGGAGAAGACCCAGGACACGCTGGACGGACCTGACTCCAAATAAGCGGCAGAAAATGGATGGATGGACTATTTTCACGTTCAGCCTGCATGAAAAAAAATGATCATTTTCAAAAATGATAAGTAAAAAAGCTCTTAAACTATAACTGTTTTACTTAATTTTCTCCCAAAATATCTAAATCTTCTATAAAAAAATATTTTAAAAAAGCTTAGATGTAGAACTTAGAAAAAACTGTCACCAAAGACTAACATCACCTTTTATTCTTGTTGCTACCAAAAGGCAGAAAATGGGCCATAACACAGTCATTTCTCAATAAAAGATTAGTTTAGCTTAAAACTCTGACATCAAATGCAGGTGGCAATGTGTTCCTTTTATTTTTTGTCAGTTTTGGCAAAGATGGTGAGTAATACTACTTTTTGTACAACAAGTAATTGACCACTGAGATCCTTTCGGTGCTCGGATGTGAAAACCTAGAACAAGGGAAGTTTTATCAGCATAGTAGTCATTCATTCGTTCGTTCGTTCGTTCGTTCGTTCGTTCGTTCATTCATTCATTCCTTGTTTCTACTGTGTAGTCTTTCATGCTTCTTTTATCACTCCTACCTCTCACTCTAAAACCCAAATGAAACTGTTCCAAGCTGCTGGACCACTCAAATTAAACAACTCAAAAATCAACTCAAGAGGAGCAAAAGTGGCTGTTAATATCCAGTCATGTTCCAAATCATTCCTCCACACACGTTTGGCTTGTTTGAGTGTCAGATTGATTTCTTCTCAAAATGAAAATCACAAGAAACAGACAGTTTTCTCACATTGTAAAGTCAGATTTTTTTTTCATTCAAAAATAATTGTAAGTTCATATAAGGTCATAACTACATACTTGAGCCACCTCAACTAGCTCCTCTCGATGACCGATTACCCTCTCTCTAAGGGAGAGCCCAGACTCCCTGTGGAGAGAACTCATTTTGACAGCTTGTATCCATGATCTCATTCTTTCCATCCCAACCCAAAGCTCTTGAACATAGATGAGGGTTGGAATACAGATCAACCAGAAAATCGAGGGATTCACTTTTTGGCTAAGCTCCCACAATCGTGAACAAGATCCTGAGATACATAAACTCCTCCACTTGGGGCACAACCCCCTCCCTGACCTGGAGAAGGCATTACTGACTCAAGACCATGGTCTCTGATTGAATCAGCAGTCTACTTCCGCACCTTGGGTCCCTGAAAGAACAAAAAAATGAATGCAAGTCAACATGGCTAAAAACGCTATTTTCTAATCCGCTTTGCCTTACGCCCTGGATCGCATACATGTTGTACTACAGTTTAAATGAAAAGTAATGATGGGTGTTTCGACCACGCCAGTCACGTACTTAGAGATTTATTAGCTTGTAAAAGTTCGTAATTAGTATGACTACAAACTAGAAATTGGCACATCACATAAGTGTCGTCGCCACATAATCTCCTCTCCCCAAAGTAGCTGATACTCATCACATGACCAGATTTATGGTGGTTCTTTCTTCCTGTCAGAAGTTTGCTGAACTTACAGCCCTTTTCCCTTTTCCGTTTTCTCCATATCTGACTTGATGACATCACTTTCGTGAAGCACATTTGTAGTCCTGGACTTATTATCACACAAAACCTAAAATAGCGTTTCTCCATTTGAAAATAAGCACGTTATTGGTATCAAAACATGTCTTTAAAATGAACAGACATCATATGTGAAATCCATGGCACAAAACAAGCGGAATTAGAAAGTACCATTTTTAGCCCCCTTTGACTTGCATTAATTTTTTCGTTCTTCCAGGGTCCCATGGTGCGGAAGTAGGTGGCCGTGACTTAGGTCCCTATCGCCACGCGTTTTGGCAGAGGGACGCCAGCACCGACCTGGTTCCTCATCTGTCTTAAAATTACTATAAATAAATTATGCTTTAAAATGATCAGAGCTCAGTCAAGCTCCTCTATTAAAACCAATGAAGGCCAGTAAAATCTAAATGGAGTGATGAGGGCAACAGCACCTATCTGTGCCTCCCTTTGCTTCTGGCAGCTCTGCTATTTAAGCTCCTCAGGTGTGATCAGCAGATCAGGTGTAGCTGTGCTGCCAAGAGGGAGGAGGAGGGGCGGATGCCCATATTTTGAGCACCTCTATCCTGCATAACGACTCTGGGAAGCAAGAGGTGGTGTTGACTGGAGTTCTGAGCTCCTGCTCCCAGCGCAACTTGTTACGGCAGCACCATCACCTGAGAGAATGATTTGAAGAAAAATTATAACAAAGGTCCATGTACATGCACATAGGCAGAGAGCTAAATTTGTACTCTTAAACCACTAAAATGGATGGATGTGTGATAGCTAAGCTTAAATTTGCATTTTTAGTTCTATTTGCTACTTTAAATATTCCAAACAAGAAAGCAGAGGGCGACACCGTCCTCTGCTTCCCCCGGATAAACAGAAAAGACGTCACCATTAGCGGCAAGCTCCGATGAAGACCGCAGGAGTATTCAAAACTGTCTGCAAGGTAAAGAAAAAATTTTCCTGTGTTAAAAAATAGAACCTAAAAATGCAATTCAAACAAGAATTTTAATCTTTTTCCATACTGATAAAACTCTGCTCCAATCCACTCCACAGCTCCCTCATTTTCTATCATTTTCTCCCCATGTGTCTATATTTTAAAGAATTACAACAGACTCTAGACTTTATTTTTAATTTCGGTGTTCAATGACAAAACGAGCATCTGAGCTTTTAGCAATAGCCTTTTTTCCTTTGTTTTTATAATTATTTTAAAATGACTCATTTACACTGTCTAACTGTGTTTTATTGACTTTGATTCTAATTGAATTAACCAGCATGAATTAGCTTAAAGGTGTGAAACTATAGAGCTTCGGGAGTTGACGTCACTTCTCCCAGCATGCAACAGTTCAACTCGAAACGGCGCCATATTGGCAGGCAGAAGCCCGCAGCTGAACTATTTGTTATCGTCAGAAAACTCAATCAAACGGGAAATATGGTAGATTCCTGTTGTGCCCCAGGATGCAGAACAGACGCGGACGACATAAGGAATGAGCCATCTACAGGATTCCCCAAGATCCGGAGCGCCGCAAACGTTGGATCATTGTAATAAAACGCGCTAGTGACCGGGCTAAAATAAAACTGTGGGATCCCGAGAGTAAAGGTTTTTGCTTATGCAGCGACCACTTCATATCAGGTACTTAAACCAACGTTTCCTCAACTGTGTATGGTATTTATTTTAAATGCTTTTATTACGATTTTTAGTGGGCTTCCTAAACTTATTTTGTGTGGCTTTTTCTGTCTTATTACTCATAGCAACAAGTAAACGTCACGTAAAACGTTGCCTCGTGAGTTCTGCGTGCTGCCGTTTACGTGTTTTATGATCACAGCAATTAACCGGCTAAGCTGTATTTAATTTTTAAGCAATGGTTGATCAATTGTCAGATCACACGTAAAAAGCACTTTGGATTGCTATTATCTGTCTCACCGAGACAGATCTCAGACAGATCCTGAGACGCTCCTGCCTGACATATTTATTTTATTCACAGAAAAAAATCAGCCTAGTGATTTCTCTTGGTGTTCAGTTTATACATTCAAAGAGCACAGCTCTCGATTTAAACTACTTACATGTAAATCTGTTATTTGTCCATCCATCCATCCATTTTCATCCGCTTATCCGTTGTCGGGTTGCGGGGGCAGTAGCGTCGAGAGGCCCAGACTTCCCTCTCCCCAGCCACCTGGGCCAGCTCCTCCGGGGGAATCCCAAGGCGTTCCCTGGCCAGGTCCAGTAAGAAGTCCGCTCCGACAGCTTCTGGCATTTTTAAAAAGTATCCCAGGGGCACAGTAAGGGTCGGAGATGTTTAGTCTATTTAATTTCTGACTATATAAAACAATTTCTGCGGTTTCAAAGTGTGAAGTAAACTCCGACGAAGTAAAATCCAAGCCGATCCCGTTCATGTTCATGTTTACGATCCGTGTTTGTTTACCTTTTTTTCCTGCCAATATGGCGTCTACTAACTGAGAGTCACGTGGGGTCCGGAGCTCTATAAAAAACCTTTTTAATTAATACTGTATCTTTTATTGTAATTGCTCACTCTGAGATTTTCATGCAGGCTGAACATGAAAACAGTCTCCTACACCGATGTCCTACAATAGCTTCTGATAGAAAATAGATTATGAAACTCTAGGATTAGAAAAGCCTGACAGATCTACGTCACACTGTCTCTTAACATTCATGAACTCAACCAGCTTTGCTCTCGTTGAGAAAGGCTGATGTTTAGCATCCAGGAAACAGAGAGCTAACCTTTAGCCTTAGCTCCACCACACAGAAAAACTCCTTCAGGCTTGTGTTATTTATGCGTATGTATTTAGGAAACGCTTTTGTCCAAAGTGACTTACAAGTGACAATGAAGCCAGCAGGTTGCCCTTGAGGCTAACAACAAATACATGTGAAGGTATAACATCTGTGGTGCAAGTCAGTGATGGAGTTGCGTTGCTGTTAACCAACCTGAGGTGAGATATTCAAATATCAGACAATACGACTCTAGAACCTGCTGTCTGAAGCTCAGCTGTAATGTGGGGAACTTCTTGTTCCTAGATTTGGTGCACTGGTGTTTTTTGGTCCCTGAGAACGACTTACAATGCACTAATTCCTTCTGACCACTGCAAATGTATTGAATAAATGAGTGTTCAACACCTTATTTTTTACTGTAACACACTTTTCACATGTTTTAACAAAAACGCCCTTGACCACCTTCAGTTGGTCCAGAACTCTGCAGCGAGGCTCCTAACTGAAGCAAACAGAAGAGCACACATCACTCCTATTCTAATGCCTCTGCACTGGTTACCCATAAACTTTAGAGTCCATTTTAGAATCCTGATTATAACTTTCAAGACTCTACATGGTCAAGCTCCTCCCTATATTACTGAGCTGTTAAGGCCCTATGCTCCAACCTGAGCCCTCAGGTCCACACACCAGAACTTAGAAGTCCCAAAGACCAGATATAAAAGTCAAGGTGATCGCCAGACTGTCGCACCCCGACTCTGGAATGATCTTCCTTTACGTAGTATTATGTAGTATTGACAGTCTGGACACTTTTAAAAACAAGTTAAAGACCCTTTAATTTAAAGCTGCTTTCACATAAATCTACTTACTTTAATTAAAAATTTTTTGCAACGATAAAGCCGGACCCACAACTATTTACTTCCACTTTTATTAACACATTTTTAATTCTTTAGGAGGAGTGTTCTGCGATTACTTTTATTGTGGACTGGCTTCATGAGAATGACCCTAACTCAACCGATTCACACACTTTTTATTTATTTATTTTTTGCTCAGTCATTGAGAATTCAAAGTGACCGAATCAGAAACATTCCACTGTTTTGCATTTCAGTTCAAATCTCAACAGGAAAGATCATCATATCCTCCAAACTAAGTGTGAAGGAGAAAAAAAAAGTTTAATTTGTGTGTGGGAGCCCGAGTCCTTTCAGATATATTTCAAAGAGCTGCTTCATCGCCCGAGCACACATTCGGCTCAGCGCTTCCTCCCTTATTGACTCGTGTGTATCAGGACTCCTCGTGAGTATCGAGCAAACAGAGTGGCCTGCAGAGAGCTGTCTCTCATCATTTCTTGGCTCTTTACTCTCAATGACAGCATCTTGGGGTAAATATTTGACTTGAGATAAGTTTCACATTACCAGGAGATCAAAATTTGTCGGCAGTATGGGAAGGCTACCTTCTTTATTCCAGAGCAGAAATTGAGATGGAGAAAAATACATCTTGGTGTATTTTCATGAACTCTTCAAAGTTGTCAGCAAAGATCTTTAAATCACAACAGCAACTGAAGAAATTGATCGTATCTGATGTTTATCACTAATTCACCTGCAATTTTGCAGTTTAACGTATTAGACAGCCTCCTCATTAAACTTGTAAAGGGACATACATAAAAGCCCAAGTTGGCTCCAAGGCCAAGTAAAGCACAAAAAGTTGTTTAAAATGGGCTGCATGGTGGCGCAGTGGTTAGCACTGTTGCCTCGCAACACGAAGGTCGCAGTATCGAAACTCGGCTGCGGTCTTTCTGCGTGGAGTTGCGCGTTCCCCCCATGCATACGTGGGTTTTCTACGGGTACTCCGGTTTCCCCCACAGATCACAACATGCCCTATAGGTTAAAAAAATTTGTAAGTCGCTTTGGGTAAAAGCGTCTGCTAAGCACATAAACATAAACAAATTCATAAAGGTGACATCACAAAATACACCTTTCTTTTGAATAATCAGAGCTTCAGAATGCAAAGGGAGTCCTGAAAAATGATGTTTTCCTTTGTGAAATATAACATTAACATTCACTTTAAACTCTAAGCTTTTCAAAATGTGGCGAAAAAAGTATTTTTTTTTCACCTGGCTGTCTCCTATTTTCAGCCCAGAATGTTTTACCTCATCAGTGCTGACATTAAACAACAACAAATAAAAAGGGTTGCCAGAAATGGCCTAGAAGGAGCTACACGCGCGGACTAAAGCAATCGATGTAGTTGGAATCAGAAAGCTAATTCCTTCTGTTGACCAGAGTTAAATGGGCCGACTGTGGGGGGCATCCAGACTCATGCATTGCTGATTGTGCTGTGAACAAAACAGAAAAGGACAAACGGCAGACTTGGTTCGCTGCACGTTGCTTCTGCGTATTTATACTTCTGTGAATCTTTTGTTTGTTCCTGCAGACGTGACTTGAAGAATTGATCTTATTTTGTTATAGTTTTGGAATTTGAAAGAAATCAATGGGTTGGAAATAAGCTTGGATTTTGGTAAATTCAATAACTTTCCAGGGTTGTGGATTGTTTTTCAGTGTGAAAAGCAATTTGGAGGAAAAGTCTACAAATCCACGATAGCTATTCTGACTCCTCCACACCAGACCGCGGCTCATAGAATTGCAGAATGCATCTCACTAATGCTGCTTCCCAGTTGTCAATCAATTTTATGCACAACAGAACCGAACATTGCTCTAATTGTGTTTGCATAAGATCCGCTTGGTATTACATTGGCAAACAGTGCTGAACCACCCACTTCCACTTCACTGAACAAGAAAATGGGGCTTGTGTTGTGTTGGAAAGGGAAGGATAAATCTGCCACTCCTTGGGAACCATCACAGCTCTATTGGACAGCAAATGTAACCGTGAGTTCAAATATTAAAGGAGCACTTTATGACTAATAACTACTCTGAGAGAGCCGTTACATGGAGTAGTGTTTGTTCATGAATAAAAAAAAACATTATCTTTGTTCAAACAAGAACTCCACTGACTGACTGCTGGATGGCAGCTTTCACAACTAAATTATGTCTAAAGAAAATCTTTGGAAATCATTTGGACAAAAGCAAATCACTCATTTCAATGTGAGGTTCAAGGAGAAATAAACATCTTCCTTTTGAAATACAATCAGCTGCTCTGGATTTCATATTCATGCTGAATGTGATTACTCTTCTACCACTATTTTCTGCAAAAGCTGATGGAAAAATGCTTGAACCAGAAAAAGGCACACAGATCTATGTCACAATAGGCATGTTTCCATCACCAGATCTCCAGGGTAGTTCCTGGGATGGGGGTCTTGACCAGGAGATAGGACGTCCCGGTCCTCTCAGCTGTTGTGTCTCCATTCATATTCAGCCCTTTCAGAACTGAGTGATGTCACTGATCAGGCCCCAAAAGCATCCAAAGTAACATAAATAATAAAAGCATTTATTTTGTGGAAGTATATCCTAATTTAATCCATTCAGAGGACAAGAGCAGCTCTGAGTTTTGTGAGAAGAGCACCGTTAAATAAGTCTGTGGGGAATTCCACCGAGTTTTCCGGTGTCTGAGTTAGATTTTAAGTGGATTGGTGCTGTTTTTTGTTGGGGTTTTTTTTGCCTCCATTCTGCTTCACCAGCTACTTTTCTAATTTCACTGCTGCCGGTTGTCTGCTGATGTCATTTCCTATTGAGTTACAACCAGTCAGCATGAGTTAACCGTTCAGATGGCCCGGTCATGTGGAGACACGCGCATGTCGGGAGGTTCCTGTAAATCTACCCTGAAGTTCTTGTAGTGGAAACAGCTGAATCCATGAATTAGCAATCATGGATTCAGCTAACTTGACTTGCAATCGCAAAGGCTGCATTGATTTAGCGTCCAGGGAAGAGCAGATTGCGTCTCAGCTAGTAGAGGCAAACTCTTAGCATTAGCAACTCCACATCATGGCCGAAGACATTCAGGCTTGTGGAGATAAAACATCAACGTTGCATTTTGTTTTTTTACCCAAGAAAGAAGTGATAGGCAGCAGAACAGTCATGTTGCTGTTGGCCAATCAGAGATGAGATGTTCGTGCGTCATGACTGTTAATGAGTAATAATCACAACCCTGACCTTCTTTGTCCCTCCACTCCCCTTACAAACTTCTACTTCCGGAAACAAGTGTGCCAGAGCTTTTGTTCCACAGAAAAAAAAACTCTTAAGGCATTCATTTAAACTCGAGACCACAGCACATATATTGAACTGATCAAAGCAACACATCTGGAAACAAATATTCTGGATATTTGTTGACTTTTCCCGTGGGGTTCTCGTGGTAAAAGGCCAACTTCATTTTGATTATATCTTCATTTGAATTGCAAATCCAGGCGACCCCCTTCTGATGACCAAAGCCAACATTAGAGATCTCCATGTTAAAAGAAGTCAGCTGAGGTGGCCCCCTGGACACTCCCTGAGGGAGGTGTCTTGGACATGTTGCCATCACAACATGAGAGATGTTGAGATGTCGAGACCCAGGCTTGGATAAGGCGATGAGGAGACGATCTCCAACTTTCTGTGGTTTCTATTAATGAGTATCTGATGAAATGTTGAAATGAGATCGCGAATTGTGCATATCTGTTATCTTGTACATTATAAAAGTATGTTTAGGTTACAGTTTTAAGTCTGTGACATCTTTGTTCTTTAGAAATAAATTTCAAAATATTCACCAGATGCGAGCTGCTATAAATAATCTCTCAAAACAAAGCTGAATATCTTCTGGATGGCAAACGTTAGGAAAGAATGTTGTAACTAAAAGATATTCCCATTTAGAACGGAAACGTTTGGAGTTCTTAGTATTATGCAGCACTTTGAATCCAAGCTGATAATGCTTGGTGAAATTAAAAATGCCTGCCACTTAATTGGAATTCACAAATGTGTTAGGAAATTATACAGACCATTTAAACATGTTGTTACAATTGCTAATAAGCACAGTTTAATGACTTTATTAATTTGTTGGGCCTACGTAGCTCATGTTGGAACGTCATAGTTGCAAATATTCTCTCTGAATTCAAAATATGCAGATTTTAGAGTTTTCTTTTGAGCCGTTGTAATTAATCATACTGGACTCCATCTGTCTCAACATTTTAATAAAGCAATTAAAGCTTGCATTAAACTAATAGCCAACTTAAGCAGCATAAGCGCTAAGTGTAATGACAAAAGCTTTTGCATGAATCAAATTTAGATGATTGTTGTTATAATCCATTTTTCAGCTAAGCTTTGATAGCATTCTAACATGCATTTAAGTAAAGTGAAGTCAAGTATTCTTTATTATCAATTCTTAGTCCAGTTTACAGAAGTAGAAAAAACATTGTACAGGTAAGATAAAATGAAATGAACACAATATGGCACGCTAAAGCACAAGACACAAATAATCGTAAAAAACAGAAGCCAGAGACAATAAAAACAGTTGTGTGAAACTAAAGTATAAATTATTCTAACGCCCTAATCTAAAGAAGATAAAAAATATAACTTTATTTACCATTTTGCATTTTCTGCATTTTCAAAAAGCTGTTGAACTGTGGTTTGGCTATGGGTAAGTAAAATAACTCACATTAAATTATTTTATTTAAATAATCAGTTTTAATCAGGATTAAAATCAGTTTTGATAAGGCTGCAATCACATTTGCAAACCAGATTGGTTAAAAAAAATTAGGATTTGTGAGTGTTTTATTTACCTGTATGTAGACACAGCGTGGTTGTTTCAGCAAAAAAAATAAAATAAAATAAAGAGTTATATATGAATTCTGTGTCCTTTTATACTTACTTCCTTGATTCTCAGCTAGTTCACAAGTTACAGTCTCACATTTCAGCAGAATCCACAACAAACAAGCTCCTGAGCAAATTCCGATGGAACCCCTGATGGTCGGTTATTTATTCATTCAGGTCTGAAGCACCTTTGTGGACCAGTTGATGCTGGAACTGACTGACAGTCTGAGTAACAATCTGGAGCAAGGAAGGTGGCTTGGATAGTGATCACACAGAAATAAAATCTGTGAATCAAAGTTTTTTTTCTGCAAGCCTGAGGTCATAGATACAGGATGTCAGTCAGTGCGGCGCGCTGTAGCGAGGACCGAGCAGAAATCAGGAAGGAAAAAAAGGTCAGAAGCTTGACTGAAGGTGTATGACAACTGAGATGGGAGAGGGTTTTGCTTTACAGAGACCTGATTAGTAAACCAAACATGGACGAGCCTGACAGCACATCACGCCACATGGTACAAGTTGTATATGATAAGTCACTTCTCCTTACAGAGGATTCCTGCTTTGGGCATGTGGTGGTCAATGGGTTTGATGAATTATTAAAACTCATAAAAACGGATCCCTTTACATCACCGACTGGAGCTAAACATCAGAGGCGGTTAAGCAGTTAAAAAGTGTCCCGGTGGCAGAAAACAGGCGAACCGTGTGGGTGTCAGATCTGACAACTGTACACACTTTGTGTGAAGGGAAGCCTGCAGTACCTGATGTATTCTCAGCAGATATCCTCGCTCCTCCATTCATCTGTGAAACTAATCCTACAAAACAGCTAGCTTAAAGTCAGCCACACACACTAGACACGAACTGAATTCGATTTCTCTTGTTTCTTCATTTAAAACTGGACAAACATTCATTTATATCCATTTTTTGTGATGTTTTGGCACATAAAAGCTGCTATTGCAAATTTGGAAAACACATTAGCTTAAAACATTTATTTTTCATGCATCTTAACAACGTTCCAACAAAGTATAGCTATAAATATATTCATACCTGCAAACACTGCAATCCTTGGCATTTGCGTGAATCCTACTGATCTGAAGAGTTATTTATTATTGTTTGCTTGGTTTTTTGGGGGATCTTCTGTTGGGTTTCAGTCACTCTAACACGTCATCATTTGACCAATCACAGTTGCAGAAACAGCATGCCCCAAACAGCGCTGTTCTTACTGTGAGTGTGACTGCTGGTTAGGCCTACTTGAATATCTCGCAGCACTTTTGAGCTTCAAGCTAGTCAAAAATCACCACTAAATCACATCTGGTTGTCTGTCAAGGACTTCAGCAGGTTTACCTCCTTTCAGCTGTAGAGTTAAATCTGCGTACTGAAATCACCTCTGTTGCTATTCAGTGGAGATTCCGAAAAATGACCAATCAGATTAACCTATGAGGCTTAGATCATATACAAATATCCCGGATACTTATATATATATATTGATCTAAGTTCATACATCACCCTGTTTGATCTAATTTTAATCCAAATAATGTTTAATTTAGATAATTAAATTTAATAGCAAAGTTATTTTAAATCAGAAGCTAGGATCTTTGCTTTCAAATAACCAGAAATGTTATACCTTTTCTGTGTTCCGTTTCAATAAGGAGGCAAGTTTAAAAATGAAGACATTTTATTACTAACAATTTTAAACTTAGAGATTTGAAACGACAATTATAAAATGACAATTCATGGACGGCAATTTTAATGACAATTTTCAACAGCTTTGATTTTAAACTTGTTTTAAAAGCAAACCTGTGCCTGAATAGCTAAATGGAAAATACGAGTTTGGATGCGTGGATGAAGTTATGAGAAAGTTTCTTTCCCAGAGAGTTGGAAGCGTTCTGGATGAAGATGATGTTTTGAGGCTACCTGAGTTATTTAGAGAGAAAACAGCATCAGATGCAATCTGTCGAAGTCTACCTCGCCCGTATACAGTAGAAGACCCTCCTTCGGATCCGAAGTGTTCAGGTGGAGATGGTTTTCTCCAGGCACGAGGTTGGTAGAAGAACCTCTATGCGACCAAATCAGTCCTGAGATGTCTCCTTGGGTCACTCGACTGGTGGAAAGATTTGCGTCTCAAGGTCCGTAACTCTGAAGGAGTTTTTCGTCTTTCAAATAAACTCAGAAATCAATGACTCTGGGAGAGTCAGTAGCTGGTTACAGTTCGTTTGGCTATTCTAGTCGACGTGACTGAACAGCAGGTGGAGATCCAGGGACGGCCGTTCCTCTTTCTCCGTGGTGTTGGTTCAAGAACTGGTTCTGAAGCTGGGGATGGTTAGTTTTACCAAGCTCCAGGACACTCCCACTCTCTCAGGAAGAAAGCTTTGATCATGTGTCAAAAACATGTGTGAAGTATTTACCTTGAAGTGAATCCTGCATGAGCTGGACACGTGCAAAGGCATCTTCTGGTTACTGATTAAACATTACTGATTATCATCAATAATAATAATTATTAACCCAAGGTTAATAAGTCATTTCATTAATTAGAATACATTTAATATGAAAAGGATGATTATTTATGATGATTATTATAAACCTTAATAATAATAAGTTTTTATTGAGTTATTTGATAATAGTTGAAGAGGTCCTTCATCTTGGGATGGACACAGATAAACAGTCAGGCTGATGATTATTCTTCAGACACTCCGGCTCCTGATGGCTTTAATCTGTGGATAAAGGTTATGTCTTGACCCAGCTGTGACCTAACTGGAACGTGAACTTTGTCCCAGAAAGACGGTCATTCATAACGCTACACAGCCTTCATTTTCTTTTAGTTTATTTGTTACTTGAGGCTTGTCATGTTTTTTCTTTTTATAATTTATTTCAGAGTTTAACATAAACATCAACAGTATTTGAACCTATTAAAACTTAATATTAGCAACATAAATACATGTTTCCTGGTATAACATGGCCACCAGTATCTCTTACTCTTTTAAAAGACATCCTAATTAGTTGATCCGGGCACAGGAAGATGCAAGGACGCTGGAGTACAAACACACGATGAGATACACTTGATTGTTGTCACAATTTTCACATCTTCAGTTTGCATGAAAGATATTGTGGAGATAAAAAATAAAAAATAAATAAATAAAGTGGTACTCTAACATGTGTCTAAATACCTCAGCTACGGCTCGGACCAAGAGCAACCATTAGGCCATCTGGTTGTCTGCCTCAAAGAATCGCAGCACCTCCACACCTCCCTAAGTCCTCCATTCATTATGCACTCGCGTTTTTAGCAACAGAACACCATTGGAGTGAGAGGTTCATGGTTCAGTAAAATCAGCGAAGGAGAAACTGCCCGCTACTACCACTGCTACCAGAATCCCAAAAAGAAAAACACAGTTTGAAGTCCCGGAAAATAAGACATTTGGACCGTGAAAACGTAAACTGCGATTTGCTCTCTCAAGTTTACCGTGGCAATGCAGGTTCATGCGGACGTGGTTAGTCGACAGGAGGAGTGAGAGGTCTGCCACAGTTTGTTTTTAAAAGCTAGCTTGTTTTGCAGATTTGCCATTGCAGCTTTAAAGGTCAGCTTCTATTAGCCAATACATGCTCTGCTCTCTCCTGGACACAAAATAATTGCTATTTCAAAAAACAAGCAAGTTGCTTACATCTCTCAGTGAACCTTTCCTATGGCCACTAAAAAATACTAAATCATAATCTGTTCCTTACTGTTTGAATAAATGACCAGAAAATCACTCCACAATAACAAAAATCTCCCCAAACTGTAGTAATGTTGGGTTTCTTTTGGAAGAATCCAGATAAAGCCTTCTCTTTCTTTTATGGTAAAAATGGCCTGCATTTGATATAGCGCCTTCTAGAGTCCTGGAACCCCCCAAGGTGCTTTACAACACAATCAGTCATTCACCCATACACACACACATTCACACCCTGGTGGTGATGAGCTACACGGTAGCCACAGCTGCCCTGGGGCACACTGTCGGAGGTGAGTGTGCCGTGCACGGGTGCCACCGGACCAGCACCATCAGGCAAAGTGGGTTAAGTGTCTTGCCCAAGAGCAGAATGACAGCGCCAGAGTGAGCGGGGCTTGAACCTGCAACTTTCCGATTTCGGGGTGAGCATGTAACTCCTGTGCCAGCATCGGCCCATTATTGTACCTTATCCATGTTTTCTTTAGGTTTAGGTGTATTCAGGGACCTGCTGTTGACTGTACACCTCCGACGTCTCTATCTGATCTGTAGTTTTTACACATGAAATACAAAAACAGTCCAAAATATGCTCAAAGCTCATGAGCACAACTGTTTTCAGTCATTCCTCTCGACACCACCACAGCTTTTTCTAAGTTTCACGTGGCAAATGAAGCTTGAAATTGCTTCGTCTTCTGTTCTTTATCCCCAATAGAACAAAGTGTGTGAAACGCAGCTGCCATGAAAGTAGATACAGATATACAATCCAGTAATGACTGACAGGCATTGTGACATTTTGTTGTTTTTCCTGTAGCCGGGGACATTTTTACAACAATGTGCCAATATTTCCCACAACAACAAGTTATACACATTTTGATGTCACTAACATTTGTTTGATTTTTTTTTTTGGAGGGGGGGGGGGGTTGTATTTTTGCTTTTACTGGGTGAAAGCATGTACAGCTGAAGGTTAAAGTGCTGAAGTCATTGTAACTGTCAGGATCTGCTCCTGTAGCCTCCGTGTCTCTGGTGTCTGGTCTCCCTTGTTAGTGTTAATTGAGCCCACCTGCCCCTTGTTACCTTACCCACCTGTTTCCCTGATCATCTTCATGTATTAAAACCCTCTGTTTGTGCTGGTTTCTTTCAGGTCCTCGTCTTGTCTTCCTGTCATGTTACCCTACCTGCCATTAAAAAAAAAAAAAAAAAAAAATCAGTTCTTTTCAGCTGCACCTTGCTTCCTGTGCCTGCTATCACCTACGTCCTTACTACAACTCTACATAGTGACAGTAAAAGTGAGATATGTGTGCAGAGAAAGCTAAAGTGAGGCAGCAACATTAAAGCCTGGCAGGAAAAGTTAATGTTAATATGAAACAAAACAGGAATTTAATCTCAGTTGCAGAAACATTTATCAACTGAGCCTAAAACCATGAGCAGGTTTTACGCTAATAAAGTATTTGGATTTGAGGATTCCAGATGCATTAGAGGCAAATATTTGTTTTCCTATTTTCATACTTTTAAGACAAAGGTCCATTCAGGAGAGGGACTTCTGAACCTGTAGGGTTTTCATGATGAGCTGAATGGACATATGGTGCACACAGCATTCAGAATGCCCTCCATCAATAATTGAAATCTTCTCCTAGAAGTTCATGAGAATCTCCATGATGTATGAAATATCTGAGTAAAAGTCAACTTTTTGCAAACTTTCTGTGTACTTTCTGGGACCATGTTATTAAAAATCAAATTAAAGACCCAAAAACCAACATTAAAGGGACACTATGCAACTTTTTCATATTTTCTAATAATTTTCTTGAGTCACCATGTGCTAAAATGACTCTTTACAGTGTTAATGAAATGTCACTCAGACCCCCACCGTCCCCCGTAGCCAGAATATTGCACTTGCAACTACAGAGTGGCGGGCCACTTCCTGTTGGACTTGGTAAAAGTGGAGCTGACATACCAGCACAGAAGTCTGCTCCCAGCATGTTTCAGATCGTGAACACAGCTTATTTGTTTGATTTAATGATGAGCCACTCCTGATGACACTAATGAAGGCTGGGGAGACATTTCAGCTGTTAGATAAAGGTGTTAAAAAGACTAGCGCATAGTGAGGAGATAGGTTTCACTAAATGGACACTAGGTGGTGCCAAAACTGCCTAATCTCCTTTTTAAAACTAAATTACATTTTTCTGTAACAGTTGCTTATTCTTATGAACTATTTTTGTTACAATAGGGAAAGTGAAATAATCACAATCAGTCTAATGTCTCAATCACGATGGAAGAAAACACTGAAACAAATGTTCTTCTCAGCCAGCTGGGGTTTGTCAGTTTGTCTTCTTTCAGAAAAGGGCCAAAGAAGGGCGTAGTATTTGTTTACAATCTGTGCGTGGTGTCGTACCGGCATTTGTAATTCAACGTTGGCTGGCAATGTTTTGTTAAAGCTCTTAAACCAATGATAGGAGCAGCTCAGGAGTTACTTCTTTGCTCTCAAGAAGCCACAGCATATTTTGGTTTTACTCTAGTATCGGGTAAAGAAAGCTAGAGGCTGACGTTGAGCTAACAATGCTAACGGTGAATTAGAAACAAATAGCCAGCTCTAAAAACATCTCACCATTTTAAATGACTAACAACTCAAATTTACAGTGAATTGTATTTATCTACTTATCAACTTGTTTGTCATCTAGAATCTTCTGGTGCTGGGAACAGCCATGAAACTCAAGAAGCGGAGTGAGAAAGTCACTCGTGTGTTTGGAAACATGGACTGCAGTACCCACATTTGTCCACAGGATGTCATTCTCACTTCATGCACCTTTTAACTCATTTGCTGCCAGCGTTTCTCACCGTTTTTATTGTTTTGAGAGTCACAGAATGTTGCGCGCTAGGATGATGTCGACGCCAAAACAATCAAAACAAAGCAGAGACTCACCTCTTGCATCAGGAAGAATCCGCGTGTTTTGATCGTTATCCGTTCTTTCATAATCCGTATTTGAATTGTGATCGGCAGAAGATTTTCCGGTTCGCGCGTCACTTTTTTTTACAGCAGTGGCCCAAAACGATCTCTTAACACATGGATGTTCTGCTTCCTGATCACGTGACGTGTGACATACGCGGATGAAGATCGGCTTTAGAGCTGAGATGTTTGTTCTCACGGTGCAGGGGCTCGTTCCGACGCCCACACAGTAAAAAAATGCAAATGATGACTTTAGTCATCAATGGCAGTGAATGAGTTAATTTTCAAAATGACAACAATTGTTGAAAATTTCAAAGTTTCTATCTGGCATTTTCAGTTTTCTCTGTTACAAGGAATTTTTTTGATAATTATTTATGCTTCACTAATTTCACAATAACCCTCCCACTGTCTTTATGGGTGACCCCGCGAGGAAAGTTGACCATTTAGCAGAACTGATGGTCTCTTGAGGACCACATGTCAGGGGTGAGGTGGTGCTCACTCCTCACCCCTGCCGCGTAGACCCAAGGGATAAACCATCAACCCCGCTCAATGGTCAACTTTCCTCGCGGAGGCGCTGTCCATTAGGACAGTGAGAGGGTTAAACATATTTTAAACTCCATAGCTTTATTTTGACACATTTATTCATAGTAATTTGAACCTCTATGTAATCCCCTTCTGTTCATAGTTCACAGGAAACAACTTTTATTAAAATGGTCTTATTCTTTATTAATTATATTTATTGCATTCATCTTGATGTAGATTTGTACCTGATTTATTCACCAGATTATTTTTCAGATTTGTTTATATAATTATTTTAACAGTTTTGCATGAATAAAAGTTTTCCCTTTTTTTTCTCCCCATTAAAAGTCTGGATGGGTTTTCTTTGTTATTGCATAAATTGCTTGTATAACCAGAACTTGAGAAAGTTTTTTCCTTTTAAAATGTCAAATCAACTAATGAGAGACCATCTGCTGTCATGAATTACTTCTAAAAATGTCTAAAGGATAAAACCCTACATTTGATTGGATACCAATCAAGCGTCAAGCCCGCATGTAGTACTTTTAAAAAGTTGGGTAGGAAATGGAATCTGAAAATGTCAAAATATCAGTTAAATTCTGTTTATATCTGGATTTTGTTAAAATATGTAAATGGTGCAAGACAGACTCCAACAACCTTCAAATTTATAACTTAAACATTTTTAAAAATGGTTTTACCAGGTAAATTTGTCATCCCTCTGAACACATTTTTTTATATATAATAAAGGTTAAGGGTTTACTTTCATTTGTTTAATCTGACTCCCATTTATTTGTTTCCATCCAAAGCAAATCACACCAATCTGCATTGTTGTCATGGATGAATTTGAGATTTTAGCAGTTATTTTTTACATATTGGTAGTGAAATGATTTTATTTAGAAATACAAAATTATATTTCTTAACATATTTGTGTTCATAAGAACATTTACAAAGGGCACCTGCTTTTCAATGTTGTTGGTCTATTACATGGTTGTTATTAACAGCTATCAGCCCCTTGAATGGCTCCAGACTGTCCCCCATACCTGCTAGGAGGCCAGGAGGCCATTTCAGAGGGTTAAAAAAAGGAAACTTTAATTTACTTGTTAAAATTGTCACCTGCAGAAAGTTGGTGAGATAGGTTATCATATTCTCCCTCAAAAAGGGCTTCCAGCAATAAATGCGGTCATCGTCTCCAAAACCACAGAGAATTCAAGCCTGTCATATTCTGGTCGTGGCTCCATAAATCTCTCTCTCTCTCTCTCTCTCTCTCTCTCTCTCTCTCTCTCTCTCTCTCTCTCTCTCTCTCTCTCTCTCTCTCTCTCTCTCTCTCTCTCCCTCCAAATTAGCAAGATTAGCAACAACATGAAAATAAATGTGACAGCACAATTAAAATGCACACAAATACAAATTTAAGTTTAAAGTTAAAGAGCAAGTTCACTGAGAAACCAGTCAGTCTATGCGTGTACAGTTAACTGTGTGGAACGGTGAAAACCATTTTAAAATTATTTTTCTGATGATAATCAGTCACTCAGAGTTTTTTATGCAGGCTGAACATGAAAAGTCTCCTACACCTATCTCCTGCATTAGCTTCTGATAGAAAGTAGACAGCAAAAATCTAGGATTCAAGCCTGACAGATCTACTGTAGCAGTACGAAATACCTGATCCAATTTTATTGGTCTAGAGCAGTACGCCCTCCGTACGTAGGAGGGCGCTGCTGCTATAAAAGGGGAGCTCCTCCGGCAAGCAAGTAGGTTCAGGAAACAGCTGGTCTAGTAGACCACTACGTCTTGGTGTTGCCAGCCCGTGTCCTCAGGCTGCGTTTTTGGTGTGATTGGCTCTGCTCCAACTGTGCTTGGGCATTTGTGTCAGTGTTGGGTGTGACGTCATCGCTCGCCATTGGTAGACGAAGCATTAGTAAACGGGATAGATTGAATCCCCGTTGCTGCCGGTCAGGGAGTTCCCTTCTGCTCAGGCGTCATCAGTTGGAGGACCGGTAGATTACTCCGTGGTCCGGCCGGAGGCACCGCTGTTTTGTTTCGCTTCCTTTACTTCGTTTAAAATTAGCTGGTCGGAGGGAGTTCCCCAGGCTCGTGGCTGGAGTCCAGGAGGAAGAACAGCTAATTCCCATTGTACAGATTTTATACAGTTTTTAATCTTGTTTTCTTTGTGCAGGCTGAGGCAGGAGGTGTGGAGTGTGGCCTTGGAGGTGGCGGTCCCGTGTGCGAGTGTGGTGGTGCTGGGTTCTCACGTTTGTATGAATGCTCACTGCCGGGGTGAATTCTTTATATTTTCTTTATTATTTTTGCTGGTTGGGGCTTCTCTGCCCTGAGTCACCTGCCTCCATCAATAGCCTCAGTCCTGCTGGTAAGACTCTCTTGTCCGGTAAATATACTTTTGTTTGATTAAAGGTCTAACTAATTGAAAGTTATTGTTTAGACCCTATTGTTTAACCTCTTTGTTTATTTAAACTTATAGTAAACCGTGTTTAGTTAACTCTCCTTCGATTTCATGAATTAATTTAAGTAGTGAGTTAAATTAATTTTCTTTTTTTCAATTCATTGCATTGGTTCATTTTCTTTTGGGGTATTAATCTTAGTATTTTTATGGTATTTTACATGGCCAGTTCTTAAAATATCTTTTAAACTGTTTCTTCAATAAAATAAATGAATTGTAACTTTTGAAACCACGTCTGCTGTCTCAATTAAGTGGAACGAATCTACGTGCTTTAATTATTTCCTTGGGCAAAATTCCCAAGGTGGCGTTGTTGGTAACAATTGGCTACTGCAATTATGGTAATGACGACTATAGGTCATCCGGAGCATGCCCGAGTTTAATGTTTTTTTTTTTAAATAATTGCACTCGAGTACGTACAATTGCCATACTTGGGGTCAACAGGTCATAGACCACTCCCGTATTGCCACACTACGTCACACTGTCACTTCACATTCATGGACTCACACATCTTGACTTGTAATGGGGATGGCTGCTGGTGGTTTAGCGTCCAGCAAACAGCAGAGAACAACTCAACTAGTAGAAACTAACCATTAGCATTAGCAACTCCGCCACACAGCAAAACGCCCTCAAACAGCTAACTGTGTCAGTTGTAGAGTCGTGTTGATGTTAGCTAATCACAGGTGAGATGTCCAAATTTCAGGAAAGAAGACTCAAAATCCTGTTGTCTTCTGCCACTTTCTCCTCTGGCTCACTTCTACAGGTTCAAGAAGGCTCTTTTTCCCCTAGAGAACAACTTACAAGGTATTAATAACTACTAGAGACCACTGCAAATGTATTAATAATCTGAGTAAGGTGTGTATCTCATTTCCAAAAATTCACTCTAGTGTGTTTGGTGATCATCTGTCAAAGTCATTAGCATTAAATAATAACATTTATATTAAATATGAACCTTTTAGGTAACTCCTCAATCATCATCTCTAAACTCAGGCTGAGTAGAATCAGTCCAGAAAATGAATGCAGGGTTCGTGAGGAACACAACATGCTCATTACCGCTAACCCGAGGTTAAAAGATGCAGCCATGCAGAGCGACCTTGGCTGCGAGCAGAGCGCCGTGTCAACGTTTGGCCGCAGAGACACAAAGTTACGCTGACAAAAAGATGTAGCGTTCTATGAAAACCTGGGGGTGTGAGCGTGTCTTTAATTGTGGTTTCACGCCTAAAGCTACAGATCCAGAGAGTGTTTGGGCCTTGATGACACCACTGGGTTCTGTCTGCGGTGGCTTTGAGTGAAGCAGCACAGACAGCCTATGGCAAAGAACTGATTGTGACCCACAGTGACAGCAGTGGTCCAACTTACAGTACACGGGGCTCACATACCAGGGTGTCAAATATTCTTCAGTGGCTAAGGATGAGTGGGTGTCTGAAGTCCTCCTCCCTCTTCATGTCGCTGTTCCTGAACTGTTAATATATTTTACCTCTTAGACCTTAAACTGACTTGGGGTGAATTTGTTCTCAGAGCCTCAAAGAAGAACGGAAGTCTTTTCTGTCTTATGTTTGAGGTCTGAAGCTTAGGCACCACAATGGAATTTTTACGAGCGGTTTCGGAGGGGAAAATCCCACAAACTGCAGAAGTCGAGCTGTAAACACAACAGCTACAGCAAGCGAAGCTGGTTGGCTATCCACACAGCATGCCAAATAAGAGAAGCTGTAAATACAGAGGAACCAAATCAAATCTGCCGTCTTAGTGACATGTTGTTACTGGCCTAGGAAAGATTGTGTGTGTGCCTGGCTTTTTTAAAGGTGTGGAACACTGAAAAAACATTTTTAAAATCCTACTTTTGATTTTAATTTGTCACTCTGAGCTTTCCACGCAGCCTGAACATAAAAATAATCTCCTACACTTATTTCTTGCATTGGGGGCGATGGTAGCACAGGAGTTAAGTGCTCGCCTCACAATCAGAAGGTCGCAGGTTCGAGACCCGCTCAGTCGGTCACTGTCGTTGTGTCCTTGGGCAAGACACTTAACCCACATTGCCTGCTGGTGGTGGTCAGAGGGACCGGTGGCGCCAGTGCTCGGCAGCCTCTCCTCTGTCAGTGTGCCCCAGGGCAGCTGTGGCTACATTGTAGCTCATCCCCACCAGTGTGTGAATGTGTGTGTGAATGGGTGAATGACTGATTGTGTTGTAAAGCGCCTTGGGGGGTTCTAGGACTCTAGAAGGCGCTATATCAAATACAGACCATTTAGCTTCTGTAATAGATTCTAAATAGTCAGTGGTAGAGTCATGTTTCTAATAGCCAATTCGAGGAGAGATGTCCAAACATCAGGAAGTAAGACTCTGTGATCATGCACGGCTGGTGAGAGTTGGGCGTGATGAGGACCTGAAACCTTTTAAGCTGTGACTCTAAATGTAGCATCAGGTCTGGGAAGTTTAAATCGTACCACCACTTAGGCCCTGTCCACACGTAGCCGGGGATCTGCCAAAACGTAGAAATTTTTCTACGTTTTGGCCTGTCATCCACATGAAAACTGAGTTTTTTCACACGAAAACGGATCTTTTTAAAAACTCCGGCCAAAGTGAAGATCTGCGTTTTCTCCGTTTTGGGTGTCTGCGTGTGGACAGACAAAACCGGAGTTTTAAGATCTGCAACGTCACTTTCCGCAACAAAAAAATGCTGACATCACGTGTGCGACCTGTGTTTACACTAGCTGACAGCACGGATGCCCCCAGAGCTGCGCTCGCTTTATCAATTGTCCAAGCGCTTTTTGCTTGTTTGTTTTTGCAAGCGGAATTACTGCTCCTTGCGGAAGACCACAGACGAAGGACGAGGTTAAGAACGGGGGAAGTACTGCCGCCTACAGGTCTGGCATGTCCTTAACAACGTATTTATCTGGGTATGTGTGGACAGAGTTTTTTTTTAAATGAGGTGGTGTGGATGCAAGTTTTTGGAGGGGGCGGATATTCGTTTAAAAAAAACCCGGCTACGTGTGGACTAGGCCTTGAAAACTATCAGCTGTCATGAAGCATCCAGAAGGTCCCATTTTGTTCTGCCTGGGTAAAAACTAGTCTCGACTTTGCACTCTTGCACTTGCCTTATGCACAAATCTTAGTCAGCACACAAATGAAATTGCATGTCTGCTTGCTAACCTGCATAATATATTTCCACAATTAAATTTATGATGCACCGTAGCATTGTTTACTGTTTGAGCGACCTTCAAATGTTATGGGCTTTTATCTTTTTATTATGCCCATGCATTTACCTGAATCTCTTATTGTGAAGGGCTGTCAAATATCTCAGTATGGTGCAATTGGATAGTACAGATTTTAGTCAACATCCTTGAATTTTAGCAGTTCTATCAATAATTTATACACATAAACTTCTGGCAGCAAAAAAACAAGTAAATAAAACTGGTAAAAGATCCTTCCAAGGACCACAGCAGGCTTAAAGGTTAGCCAATGTGGCATTAGCTTTGATATTGCAAACAGATGCAGATGGCTGCTGTTAAAATGTTGTTTCCCTAATCACATCAGCATTCTTTGCTCAAGTTGTGCAATTGGAAAGAAAAAAAAAGACTTTGTTCACCACTTTGATCAAATTTAAATAGAGTAATTGTGTTTTTGCAAGGCGCCCTTCAAAACCACCAGAAGGCAATCAAAGCAGGTTTTAGGGGGTTAAGTCACCAAATACAGTAAAAAAGGCTCAAACAGGTAACACAAATGTCCGGCTGTTTTACCAAAGCAACTACAACCTGTTTCCTTCCTTTTTATTTCATGTTAGGTGTTACGAAGCTGATATGAGCTTGTGTGAAACACGGGAAAACCACAAACATACTTGATTGTGTTAAAAAAACATATTTATTTGCTGGTGAAGGTTCTCAGTCGCCATAGTCATCAAAATGCTTCAAATTAAGGCAACAGGACTTCTTTGGTTTCAGAAAGTTGTTTCACTTTTCATCCAAGACCTGCATTAAACAGAGGAGGCCTCAGGTTTCACCTTTCCACCTACAATGCAGCTCTAAACCTACTTCCAAAACACTTTCAGTCTTGGTCACACCCTCCTGCATCTAATCAAAACAACCATCCTTACACAAAAGGTCTTAATAACATCAACGTCCCATTGGGGGGTAGGGAGGAGGTATTCATAGGTAGTTTCTGCTCCTTAAGCAACAATAGACAATTGCAGTGTTATAGAAATTTTTTGTTTTATTGTTCATTAATCATATTAACTGAATGTATTATGTATTACTCTATGCCTGAAAGCATTCTCATTCATTCACTCACACACACACACACACACACACACACACACACACACACACACACACACACACACACACACACACACATCTTTACCAATCAATTGGTGATTGCAAACAGTAGTTTGTGTGGTTATTTGTCTCTCTCTTGGCTTTATGCTGCAGGTATTGGGTGATTAAGACAATCCCTAACATGCAGCTTATAAACTTGACTCTCCCGTTTTCCAGCCAGAATTGACAAAGTTCATCAGATGAAAAGTGAAACATTTTCAAGAAACCGCAGAAGTCCAGTTGCCTTCATTTGAATTTACTACTGAATGTGATTAATGCCTCTTCTGAATTAAGCAGCGTTTTGATTTTGGGCTCATTTAAAGGGCATCAAAGATTACAGTTGGATTAAATTATTAAGATTTGCCAAGGTGTGTATTCATCACTAAAAATTAACATGAGACTAGTAGATGTGGATGTAAAACTGTGGCGGATGACTTTTTTTGTACCAGAACTTAGTGATACCAAAAATGTCAAGGTACAACATGGCAGATGAATAAACTGAGCTTTAGCCTCCACTTTACCATAATAAACTAAGATAAACAGTATTTTCTCTTATAGTTAGCCATAAATATTGAGGAAAAAAGCACAAGGCATCTCAAATCTCAAATAAAATTCCTCTGACTATTTTATCAGTTCAGTGGAACAGCTGCTAAAGCCGTGATGATACACGATGTGGCAGTTGGAGAGGCTCAATAAAACCTGACTTTCTGTTCCTGCAGGGATCATTTCAAATCCTTTTCACCTTAAACATATGTTAACATTAATTATCTTTGGAAGTAGTGTAATTAGTCATTTACTGATTGTTTAATACAATGTATTTCATGCTTATTTTTGTGTTTGAGCATACACACACACAACTCACACACTGAGCGCACACCAAACCTTGCACGTTATATCTTCGCCGTCTCCTCACGGAGATTCTGTGGACTGGCAAAGTCTTTAAATAAAACCTGTGACAGCTCACCCACAATCCATCTGCTTCATCTGATTTTTAATCAAACCAAATCCTGACTAAATACATGTCTGCTCTTTGTTATCAGATGATACAGATTGAAGGATCACACACTGCTAAAATCATTCTGACACGATGAGAGTCAATCGCGACCACTGCAAATGTTACTTGTTTACACTGAAAGCAAAGCTATTGCCTGAAGACCGCATCAGAAGAAAGAATTAGGAGGGAACACATGTTCAGGGATCACAAAACCGACCTAAGAGGAAAAAATCAATCTCAACACATCTTGAAGGATGCCTCAATTCCTAAAACCTGGAGGAAGGAAAAGCAGAGATAAAGGACTGTTCAGAAAATCTGTAAGCTAGGACACACGTTTGTATCCCATAATGTGCTTTTTCTAGTGTCTGAGACACATGAAAAAAAAATCACGATGGGTGGTATCAAGTTTATAAATCTATACATTTTCACAAATTAATAGAAAACAAATCAATGGACTACAATTCGGCTTTTAATAGAAATTAAAACTTATTTGCTGGTGGATATATTTTCCTCCAGCTGAAGATTAACCTTTTGATGCAAGAATTATGAAATCTTCAACTATGATTTTTTTAAATATTTTTTTCATTCATCTTTAGGTGTGAATGAAACAAATTTCAACAAATATTTTTTGTAAAATTTTATAATTTACAAATAATTTATTACATGTCCACCTCAGGGGACAGTGTGCATTCTGAGCATGAAATATGTTGGCTTGGCTTACTGAAGTCCAAATGGAGGGGCTCACATGCAATAAAGTCTTCAACAGCTGTGCTAAATAGCAAAAACCAATACATAACAATTTTGAGTACCTGTCCACTGTAGTGACCATTATGCATCAAAGGGTTAATTCAAATTCAGATTCAAAGATACTCACAGGAGGGCAGCTTTGCTCTGCAAAAAAAAAAAACACCTCAGACAGATATGCAACAGACTTCAGACAACACAGCATAAGTGTCCACTAGGTGGTGTGGTGGGTTGGGACAATCCCCACTTCAGTTCCTGCAGCCACGATGAAGCAGCGCATGTCACCTCAAAGTGGATTGGGGGGGGGGGGGGGGGGAGCATTGAGGGTTGGAGGGTTGCAGTGACCCTGGACGCTTCAGCGGCCTTCCCGCAGTCCCGCCCAGGCTGGGAAAGGAGACAGAGTTGAGTTGCCATAGCGACTGCACATTCCACATATCTTTTAGTCATGGACATAATTTTTGGGGGGGACAGGGGGGACATGTCCCCCCCACTTTTTCCAAAGTCAAGTTTTGACCCCTGCACTTTTTACCATCCAAAAACAATATTACGCTATATTAAATTGACACTGGTTGGGCTCTAGGACCAAGAGGAAAACAACTGTTTGTGTTGAAGCCTGTTTCCCATTAGAACATACTGTAAAGATTCACACACCCCACCCCACCACACCCCACTCCGTGTCCCCCCCACTTCTAAAGTGAAAATTACGTCCATGCTTTTAGTGTTATAAATTAAACACCTGATGACTAGTTTCAAATGGTTTATGGGCTGTATGGTGGAGCAGTTGTTAGCACTGCTACCTTGCAGCAAGAAGGTTGCAGGTTCGAAACTCGCCTGCGTTCGTGGGTTTCCTCCTGGAAACTCCGGTTTCCCCACAGATCACAGCATGCCCTATAGGTTAACAATTGAGCATCGCTTTGGACAAATGAGTCTGCCAAATAAATAAACATGAATGATCAATACAAACATGTTTATTATTTGCACCAAGTGCCTCTCACATAAAGCGGACTTCACAGCGGATTTCTACAGCAAACTAAGCAAGAAGAAGAAACTTCTTTTTTAATAGCTCCTCTCAAGATAAAGTCGCAAGGCGCTTCACAAGAAAAATGATTAAATTAAAAAAATTCTAACATGCGTCATAAAACATAGGGAAAATGGAAACATTTTGATAAGAAATGTGAAGGAAGAAAAAAACGGTTTGAATCTGCTGGTGATTAACAGGCTGCTGCAGAGCCTGATGAGCTGCTGAACAGGTGTTTCATCCAGGAATCAGGTGTTTAAGCAGAGAAACAACTTAAACCTGCTGGATAGCGGCCCTTGAGGACCAGGATTGCCCACCCCTGTAGTAGAGGAATCAATCGAAATGTCAAACAAAACCCAACCTGAACTTTTTTCAAGGAGACACCTGAGTCCACTGATCTCAGGGTCAGGGGGAGAGAAATTTCCAGAGCCTGAGGGCCACAGCTGATACTAAATAATCCACAAAGTAAAAGGATCCACACTGCTGGACCCCAAAAATATGACTACTTCAAAGAAACAACAGAGCCAGATCATCATCAGTCTGTGATTTTCTCGCCTCCTTCAGCTCCCTCAAACATGAGCAGGTCACACAGATGTTCACTCTGCTCTTAACTTCTCTGCTACCTTTGCCCAAAGAAGCAAAGTGCCTGCCCTGTGACTGGAGGGTTCCAGGTTGGAGCCCCCTCTGTCACAGTCACTGTGTTCTTGGGCAAGATGAAACCAGTTTGAAAGTATTAGCTTAACTCTCTGAAACATAGTCAAACATAACTTGACATTTGCATTTTCCCTGTTAAGGGTTTGTCTGTCAGCCATTTGCATTTTCTGCCAGCCCCTGCTTGCACGTCTGTGCATGCTTTTGTTTCTGCATTCAGTGAAGCTTCAGTTTAGACAGGGCTGTAAGCCAGCAACATCTGCAGGGATCTTGTGAGAGTGCTGCAATTGTGAAGAAGTTGAAGATACCTGATCAGTGTGATGGATGCCTGCGAGAATTGTGTGCACACAGACACACACACCTGCTGCCTGTGCCCCACTTATTGAATCCATGAATCAATTGAATGAGCAGAGGACAGGGTCAGGACTTCAATAAATACCCCACCAAGCTTTCAAATTTAATGTCTGCCAAATGAATGATACTGTATGTTCGACCAACACCCACTGCAAAACACTTCCAGCGTAAATTGGATGCAGCTTGAGAGAATATCGCCGTCTACAGTATGTGCTGTTGACTAGATAAGTTTCGCAGGTGGTGCATAAACATTTCCTGTGCATAGGTCTGCCTGCAAATCAGTTCAATCCGAGAGCAAAGTTTAATTTAGCCGTGTGCTGTGTGCGAGCAGGGTGAAAGACCGAGGCTCCAGAAAGACAAGCAGCCATCTTCCATTGATAATCAATACTGCAGCAGTGACCTGAGCATTCGCTGTGTGATTCATCCCATTTAGAGCTACGGGATTGGCTGTCTGACAGAGACAACTCCGTGATTTCCCTCTGGATGGAACGCCGAAAAGTCCACACGATTTGAAACACGGCGACTTCTTCAACATGCACACATCTCTGATCCCTGAAGCCGCTGTCCCCTTTGCCTTAAATTCCTAAACCTTGACTGAAAGTCACTGCTTTGCTATAATAATAATCCTCTTGATATGAGCAGGATTTATGCCTCATTTTTACTCTCCTGTATTTGCTTGACACAACATGCTCTCCATCTTTCAAACACACCTCCAAGGTAAAACAATCTGTCAGCCTCCCGATTGTCACATCCCACGATTATAGTTACTTTCCTCTCTACCCATTACACCACAAGCACGCATGCAGTCATGTGGTCATTCCAAGCGTCGAGGACACCACGGTAAGGACGAATGGCTGCTATTTAGATGTCTGTGGCCCCAGTATCCCAGCAGTGAATACATTTTTCTTCATCCACTGAGGACACAGAGGCTAATGGAGCGTGAGAGTGGCATTTTCCTTGGAGTTGTGTGGCTGAGTCACGCCCCCGTTTGGAGAGGAGCTGCAGGCAATGGTTCTTTGAGACTAGGACCAACAGGGCATGCTGTGAGAGTCCGGGCCAATTCAGGGGTAAACATCGATGGCAGTAATTGGAGAGCAGCGCAGCAGGCAATTTCATACATTTCTGTTCTATGTGGCTCAGTCAACAATCTCCTGACTTTTCAGGTATTTGTATGCCAGAGGTCCTTTCAGATTTTGCACAGGATTTCCTGCACTCCCCTTGATCCACATCATATAGGGTCTTTTTGAGTGGCCACAGCTTTATTGATTGGAGAAGCACAGAGTTCAGTCGTTCAGATTTGGGCCATACCACAGTTGTTATAACATGTGAAGAGTCTGTTTGGCTGCTAACACAACAAGCTGTTGCTGTCTGTCATTGTCTCTAATTTACTGCAGCTTCGGTGGAGCCATTAGTCCTGCGTTTGGAATTAGATTGAATCTGTATCATCAGTCATTCACCATAGGTATCCATTTGCAGTCTATGCTGTAATATTTGTGCATTAATTCTGTTCTTTTGGACCTTTAAGGAAGCATGGGCTGCATGTTGGACAAATAAACAGTTACTTTAGAAGATCATCCTTTTTGAAGCTTATAATTGTCTGTTTTGTGATGCAGGTCCCAGGGTGCAGTTTGTTATATTTTTCTGTTTTGCATTCTCATGTATTTGAGAAGGTGAAAAAGTAACACATCCCTCTAAAAGTATAATTCATATGCATGCAGTGACAGCAGGGGCGTGCACAAAAATGTGCTGCATGCTCACAACTCTTTTATAGGATCAAAACATGGACGGTATATGTGAACGCACCTCCGCGGTGCATGACCAAAGCTGTTGGGAAAGTAAACCGCTCGCGGTGGGAGTCGCAACCCGTGGCTTCGCTCAGGTCTCTTATCAGAGTTTGCTGCTTGTCACACGGCCCCACGCCAGCAGAAGCACTGAGATTATTTCAGCTGAACCTGAAATGATCTGTATTATCACATGTTGCGTGAAATTTTGTTGCTTTTTCCAGGCAAACCTGCGGATCACAATCAGATAACAAGCAAAATGATTATCAGGGGCTTTTTACTGCATCACCCTCAGGATGTATTTGTTTTGCTTAGTGTGCAGATTTGAAGTTGCTTCTGTTTAAACAGCGTTGCAATGTGGTTAAAGTCATTAGGTCAATAAAACTGTAAACGTAAACCACTGACTAGAGCTGTAATGCAGGAGTCTAACGACTGGCCCTTTAAATTCCTCTCTCATTCAACACTTCAGTTAAACTCTTTAAGAGTTATTCGTATCCTCGCTGACTATTGCAAAGACTGCAATTTTCAGGTCTTGCACTAATTATGCAAAGCACCACAGCTCTTTGTGAGCAACTGAAGGCTCGTCTAATGGACCTCCAGGTAGATAAACAACAACCTAAACCGCAAAGGTAACGATGCAACTAACTCTGCTAACAACATAAATCCAGACATCAAAGATTCACAAACCTGAGTGATAAAAGAAGATTTGGCCCATTTTAAAGAACTTTTTTTATTCCTGAAAAGCCTCAGCTTGGAGAAATGGAGCTTACATTCTTCAGGACCGTTAACGGCAAGTCTGAACAGAGAAAAACAATGAAAAGTTAAAACGCCATCTTAGAACCCTTTCAAAAACACCAATCTGCAATGAAACTACAATTTATTTTGCATTACAGGGTTATTAATATGAAATTGTGTTTTTATGCCAAAATTAAGTTTAAGATTTAAAACTCGATACATGCGCCGTATACATGGCAAAGCAGGGGCTACATGTGTGAAACAGTTCATAGTTCATTTTTTCCGCCATATATATATATATATATATATATATATATATATATATATATATATATATATATAGCAGCAATCTACATTGGACTTAGTTTTGACTAGTCATCAACTCAGGTACTGCCAGTGGTAATCTGTATTTCTCCAAATCAAGGCTGTTTGGGAAGGTATAAGAGGATAATTATTTTCTCGTTTATTTGTTTCTATCCATTTGGAATGGCAAACATCACTTCAGACATGTTCTAGCACAGGCGTCTCATGTTTAATCATGTGTTATAAAACAGACGTTTTCAAAATTCCCGACATCATTGACGCCTCTTTGTGAAATTTTTATAAAGAGGATGTTTTTGCATTGTAAAGTCTGATGAACTTCATTATTCTACTGGTCGAGAACAAGAATCTTTTTTACTTGATACATTTTACACGATCTACCATTTACTACAGCTGTATATTGGCCATGAAATGACTTGGTCCGTCTCTCTTTGCAGTTATTAGCTCCTGACATTGGCAGAACGAGTAAAGTGAAATGTCTCATTTTCAACTTTGGAGATTTTGTCAGCCTTCTGCGAATTCTCCATTAATGATGTAAAATGACACACAGCACTTTGTCCTGGGGGTAAAACCTGCACAGACTTCATTACAAGGTGCTTTAATTAGACTTTATAATTAACAGCAGAATATTGGGTTGGGGGGAAAGCTGGGAGCTAGAAATTGAAATGGCCAAAAACATTTGCAGGCTCACTGGTCGGGGTTTTTCAAACGGTCTCCTCTCAGTCAGGTCCAACAAGAACCACAAAAGTTAAACAAGAAAGGAATTTTAAAGAAAACACACTCGACACCATCTTCATTAAGTCTGCAGGGAAATTGAATGGGGGTGCATGGTGAGAAAAGAGCAAAGTAGTGGTTGGAAAAGTTGCTGGGTAAAGAATCTGTCTGCTTTTTTAGCTGACCACATGCTCCAGTCTGCTGTCCAGAAGGGCTGTGTGCCATATTACTCACCGAAAGCCGTGTACTATTTCATTTATCCTTCAGCTCTGCAGTAATTTGCAGTGTCAGGTTGAAATGTTTTCAGCGCCTTAAGATGATGGCGCTACGTTAAGCTTTAATGAGTGGAAAGCACATATAGAACCATATGTGACTCATTTTTAGGAAAGCGCTGAACAGAATGGGCTTTTACATAAAAGTGCTATTTAAAACACTTTACATTTAGCTTTTGGCATTTTTACTTTTATAAGTCCGAGAAAAAGCATGTGAAATAGCAAATCCACAACACCCAGACAATATTCACGACAAAAATCAATTATGGTTAAAAATAAATCAGGTAAAAGAAGGCGTATATTACGCCTTGTTTTCCTTCTTTAGCAGCTGGTGAAGTTTTGCACGTAGAGTGATGGTATTGATACTGTTGGAAAGAGCTGAGTATGAACTCGTATTGCATTGTCGCTACTGCTTGTTTTCTCTGTATGTGAATATAGCGTCTTTTGTACGTTTATTTTCCCAGTTTACTATTGAAACCGAGTCTTGTTGAGATCGAAAATGTTGTTTTTATTGTTGAGAAAGGCTTCTTCCCATGAACGCTTCAACATGGAGGCTGACAAATGCATCGTACATTAAAGTTCCTGTCCGGAATTTTCCCCTTTCAGGAATAATGTATGATTTTTCAGATATCCATAAAAGTGATTGTTTTATTATACTGTGATATAATGTAGAAATTACATTTTTTTTTTGAGGGGGGCTAAGTCTGTCCCCTGTCCTGTAGAGCTGGATGCAATATGAACTGAGTGCTGGTCAGCACTGACCAACAGCGTTAGACTACAGCTTTCATACAGACATCAATCACAGAGCTTGCTCGAGCACCTCGGCTGATGCAGATTTGGTAACATTTCTCATGGACAAGTAAATCTTTAAAATTAGAGGTGTCAAATTATTGTGTTAATTGAGATGAATTACAGCCACATTTAGCGCACTATGTTTTTTAATCGCGTTAATCTCATTTTTAATCTATATAGTTGGGTAAGCACCTTCCTCGGTATGCACTGGGGGGGCGGATGGAGACCCATCCAAGATGGTGGCGGGCCAATACAACAGCTCCCATAGGCAGCCCCATTCAATGGAGCTTCTATGTAAATTATGTCTTTGGTCGTCGTCCAAAAAGGGTGGGTAATTTGTTCCCCGACCCGAAGGCGCAGGGAAGCTACCCTCTCGTTCCCCGGGGTAAACCCCAACACACAGGCAGAGAGTCTTGGGGCTAGCAAAGTGCCAACCCCAGCCCTCAGCCTCTCACCCGGAGCAACTCCAGCAAAGGAGTGTCCAAGCCCTCTCAAGGACTTGGGTTCCAGAGCCAATGCTATGTGTCAAGGTGAGTCCGACTATATCTAGCCGGTACCGCTCAACCTCTGCCACAAGCTCCTGCTCCTTCCCCGCCAGCGAGGTGACGTTCCATGTCCCAAAAACCAGTTTGCTTGTCTGGGGATCGCCTCGGTCTGCCACCCGATCCACACTGCACCGCACCCTTCTTGTTCCTCCTGCGGGTGGTGGGTCCACAGTTGGATGAGCCCATGTATCCAGTTCAGGCTGGGCTCGGCCGGGCCCGATGGGCGAAAGCCCGGCCACCAGGCGCTTGCTCACGGGCCCCAACCCAAGGCCTGGCTCCAGGGTGGGACCCCGGTAATCCTCCGGGCCAGATACACTGACTCTTTGTTTTTACTTCCATGAAAGATCTTCTGAACCGTTCTTTGCCTCACCCTTCACCTAAGACCCATTTGTCATGGGAGACCCTACCAGGGGTACAAAGTGCCCCAGACAACATAGCTCCTAGGATTATTAGGGCACTCAAACTCCTCCACCACGACAAGGTAACGGTTCAAGGAGGAGGATGTCTCTGGTTTCCTATAAAATAAAAAGTAAAGGTAAACTGTGCAGTTTTGCCTTGCTTTGAGCACCCCTAGAGTCCATTATTAATTCACTGTTGTAAAAGCAAAAGTGAAACTTATCTCCTTGCTGTACTTTCCTCTTTTTACACCTTAATCCAACGTCTGAAATGTCTCCTCAGCCTTCATTAGTTTCTACCGGAGCAGTTCATCACAAAATCAAACAAATCAGCTGTGTTCATGATCATGCAGAAAACGTGCTGGAAGCAGACTGCAACTCCAGTCATGTCAGCTCCACATTATTAAGATTAAAGTGGGACCCAACAGGGAGGCCCATTAACTCTGAAGTTGCAAGTGTGGTATTCTGGCCACAAAGGGCAGAGGGGGTCTAGGGTCTGAGTGACATTTCATTATCCTGTAAAAAGTAATTTTAAGCACATACTGGCTCCAAAAATTTAATTTAAAAATTTGATTTAAAAATATGAAAAGTTGCAAACATGCCTTTAAAATGACGAGAGCTGATAGAAATGTTCTCTGCGATATGGAAAACAAATCTGAACTTTCTTCTAGAAAAATGGGGCCTATGGCCATTTCTTCAAGTGAAATATGGGAAGAGCAACATCTGGAACCAACTCATATTTGATTTGATTTTGTGTAAGTAAATGGAGGTTGCCCTTTGTCACAGATTCGGTTCACAATTTTTATGGACAGGATTTCTAGGGCAGCCAAAGGTGTTGAGGGGATCCGTTTTGATGAGCTAAGGATCAGGTCTCTGCTTTTCGCTTCATCAGAACGTGATCTCTGGCTTTTGTGTAAAGCATTGAAAGCAGAGCCATGTAGATATTCTGAAATATTTCCTTTTGTAATATCTCAACCCAACCTTAAACGTGTGTGTTTTCATTTTCATAAATCCACATCTTATTTATGGGCTCTGTTGGCCTGGGATCGGTAATAAACACCAACCAGCGGTGTTTCTTCTTCTTTTTTTAAATTCTGCAGGAGCACATTTCTCTCTCCCAGCGGTTTTAGCTTATTAATGTATTTTGTGAAATAAAGTAAATCAGGCAGAACTTCCAGGACAGGGGCAGTTTTTAAGAAGAGTACAACTAAATGAAAACAGCTTTCAAAGAAAAGAAAAAAAAAAGATTAACAAACAGGGTGAGACTTCTAGAAGGCTGGGTGGATTGGACTCTGTGAGTCGGTGGAAACAACCAAACTTGAACCCGCTGTAGCTCATTAGTCCTGCCATGTACTGACAGCTAATGGAAGCTCAGAAAATTAATCACGTTTTCTCTCTGACATCTTAAAATGTCCATCCATATTTCAGAACATTAGGTTTGAGTTAAATGACACCGAGCTTCTAGGAATCATTAACCTCACAGTCGTTTTTATTAAAATCCATGTTACAGAAAAATGAGCAGACACTGATAATCTTTTTTTAACCACCAGGTTGCGTAACGGCTCAGGCTGCTTTAAATGTACTTCTATAATGTATATGTAACACATTGTTTCTTTGCTGCTTGTTAATGCGGTGTAATGTAATCAGACACTTTTGTTTTTTACTTTAAACTGAATAAAGTTTGCATGTTGAGTGAATACATTTACATTTTAAGCAAACGCATCCATTTACTTTAATTTACTTCAATAAATATTACACTTTAAAATCTGAAACACTTTCTCAAAAGCAGAGAGAGAAATTACTTTTAATTTGTTTAATATTAGTTTTTATAGAAAATAGACTTGCTGGAGGACTATCAGCACAATAAACATGACACGAATACAAATGTAACATTGGAACAGAAAAGTAACATTTATTAAATGAAACACCACAGTAATATTTTCTGCAGGAGGTATAGCCGTACCAACGCAGACGCAGAAGCATAAACTAGGCTTGAACCAACAGCAGCCTTCCTCGTCGTGAGTCAAGATGGATGAGTCCATGAATGTTCAGTGACCGTGTGACGTGGATCTGTCAGGCTTATTAAATCCTATAGCCTAAGGCAGGAGAGAGGTGAAAGAGACCCTTTTCATGTTCAGTCTGCATGAAAAGCTCAGAGTGACCAATAATAATAATTATAACAATAATAATAATAATAATAACTGGATTTAGATAGCACTTTTCTAGGCACTCAAAGTGCTTTCCATGATCCACACAGTTACACACTCACACACTGCCTGTGATAGTGAGCTACAAAGTAGCCACCACCGCCCTGGGGCGGTCTGACAGACCAGTATTAATAATTAGAAAATGTTTCTTCAGTGTTCCACACCTTTAAATGAATAAAATGATTACAGCTTATGTAAAAGCAATGTCTAATACATCCGAGATAATTCTAATAATAGCACATGAAGCACATGAACGTAACGTCAACAGGTAACAAAACTGTTTCTGTGTTTAAAAAAAAAAAAAAAAGAACGACAACATGGAATAGCACATGAAGCTCTCCAGTTGTGGTTAGAGAATAGTTCATGTATGAGGAACCAAATGGCCACATTTCTATAATGCATCCCATGTGAGCAGACAGCAGTAGCTCAGAAGGTAGAGCCGGTTGTCCAGTAATCGGAGGGCTGTAGAATCGATCCCGGCTCCCAGCAGAAAATGCTGCTGTTGTGTCCTTGGGCAAGGCAGTTAACCCTCCATGCCTGCTGGTGGTGGCAGCTTCTTCTCTGTCAGTGAACCCCAGAGCAGCTGTGGCTACATTGTAGCTCATCACTATCAGCATGTGAGTGGATGAATGATACGCTGTAGTGTAAAGTGTTTTGGATTCCTCTAACTCTGAACGGCGCTACAAGTGCCGGTCATTCATGATGGATGGGGAGAACATTGACTCCTCCAGACTCGTGTGAGGATGCTACTTTTTGGACAATCTTCTTCTGTTTTAAAATTTTAACGATGTTCCTGGACTGATGATTTGAGAATGTAGCTACAACTACACTCATTGGCCACTTTATTGGGTACACCTTGCCAGTACCGGGATGGACCCCTTTTGCCTTCAGAACTGCCTGAATCCTTCATGGCCTAGATTTAACAAGGTTCTGGAACTGTGGACGCTTTTGAGTACAGTGAACTCATCGTCTTGGTCAAGCAAGAAGTCTGAGATGATCAAAGCTTTATGACATGGTGCATCATCCTGCTGGAATCAGCCATCAGAAGATGGGTACACTTTAGTCATAAAGGCATGGACATGGTTAGCAACAATACTCGGGTAAGCTGTGGCATTGCAACAATGATCATTTAGTACTAAAGGGCCCAAAGTGTGCCAAGAAAATCTCCTCCACACCATTACTCCACCACCACCAGCCTGAACCACTGATACGAGGCAGGGTGGATCCATCGATTCCAAATTCTCAAGCACAATCCGTATGTTGCAGCAGAAATCGAGACTCACCAGACCTGGCAACATCTTTCCAATCTTTTCTTGTCCAATTTTGGTGAGTCTGTAGGAATTTTAGCCTCAGTCTCATGTTCTTAGCTGACCATGGTGTGGTCTTCTGCTGCTGTAGCCCATCTGCCTCAAGGTTTGACGTGTTGTGTGTTCAGAAATGCTCTTCTGCATACCTCGGTTGTAATGAGTGGTTATTTGAGTTACTGATATCAGCTCGACCCGGACTGGTCATAATCCTCTGACCTCTGGCATCAACAACCATGCCACATTCAAAGTCACTTACATCACCTTTCTTCTTGATTCTGAAGCTCAGTTTTAAAATGCAGCGGATCGTCTGGGCCATGTCAACATGCCTAAATGCATTGAGTTGCCACCATGTGATTGGCTGATTTAGTAGTTTGCATTAACAAGCAGTTGGACATGTGTACCCAATAAAGTGGCCAGTGAGTGTACATATTTCATAGAAAAATGATAACCATAAATTTACAGCTGCAATGCAACATAAATCCATACTGCAAATGACACAGAAAGCACAGAAAACAGTTGATGCCTCTGAACTAATCCTGAAGTCTCAACTTTTTAAAAGATTTTATTTGATATGCAATCAATCAATCAAAACTTTATTTATATATAGCGCCTTCCACGGCCCTATTCAGGCGCCCAAGGCGCTAGAACAATCAGAAACACATACAGTCATAAAAAGAAAACTTAAAACACCAGAAATAAAACATAGGGCTCAAAGTGAGAACTAAAACAATGAGTCAAAAACAACTTCAAGTGTGTTCTGGAAATGCTAAGTGGAAAAAAAAAAAGGAGTTTTCAATTGACTCTTGAAGACCGGCAAAGAGGTAGACAGCCTAATTTCAGACGGCAGCTGGCTCCACTATGATGGAGCTAGAACCGAGAAATTTCCATCCCCACGAGTTCGACACCAAAGGTGAAACATGAAACCACCGTATTATCACAGAAATTATCTACAAGAGTGTGTGATTGTTTTAATTTGTTTTCTGTCAAATATGTGATTGCACATACTTTCTACTTTAGCCTGGCGCTGTCTTCACTTTCCAGTCTCCAAGCTGAATCAGCAGCAGGTGCAACAGTTGGTAATTAAAAAAACATGAACGTGTTTGATGGTTCAACTTCTCCGTCACAAATAAAGTTTACTTTAAGAAGTTTAGACTTAGATTCTATTTTTTCAAACACCTGTTTAACAGCTCCTTGACATTTTGGTAAATTCATTTGGGCTCGGTACCAGGACCCTGTTGCCTCAGCTGTGAGCAGCATTAAAGTTTTTTTTCTCTAAGATCTCTCTCTCTCTCTCTCTCTCTCTCTCTCTCTCTCTCTCTCTCTCTCTCTCTCTCTCTCTCTCTCTCTCTCTCTCTCTCTCTCTCTCTCTCTCTCTCTCCTTGTTGTTGTAAGACTGTCACAGAGAGCAAATCAGCTGCCTCTGATAAGCAGGGGATTGTAATCTATTCCAAGAAAAGAAGCAAAAAGAAAAAAAACAAACAAACATGATAACTTCCAAATGCCGATTGTGGATCTTGTGCATAGCCACAAATAGCTGGAAGAATCTTTTTTTCAGCATGATATGGAGAGAAGAGGGGAGGATAGTTCAGGAAGGCTTAATGTAAATTAGAGTAATTACTTATAGCAATTTGGGCTAGTTCAGCACCCTGCTGTGTTTAACAACTCAGTCTTTAAAGGGTTTAACTGATTAAATTGAATGCATGACTAACAAACAACTGTGCCCGTCAGATGTGGGGGTTATTTTTGTGAAAAACAACAAGCACTGCAGCTGTAAAACTGTTGCAATTAGGATTTCAATCAGTTTAAAAACACTTTTTTATGGGGATCATCAACGTTCAAATGAAACGCCACACATGGCTACAATGCATTCATATCAATCACTGTTTATAACAAAAATCTAAATCCTAGAGTGCATCAAAACATCTACTAATTTATATATTATTTTTTCATTCATTACACATCAGGAAAGCAAATGGGTAAAATTTCACTTGATTTCTGCAAGAGTGTGACTGACATCTAGTGGACTACACAGACAAAACTACACAAAACAATTGAATTGTACAGTGCAAGTCTATCAAATACTAAAAGTGTTCCATATGCATATAAATAAATGGTGGTTTGATCATTCAGCACCTCTAAAGCTGATGTTCAGTGAAGAAAGTAGTGATATATATATATATATATATATATATATATATATATATATATATATATATATATATATATATATATATATATATATAAAGGAACTTAAAAAATTCTGGACTTTTTAATCGAATCAAAACAAATTAAGCCAATCATTGAAAATAAAAGAATAGAAAAAAACTTTGCACCTTAAATGTTATTCTGGGGTTGACTGCACAGTAGTTAGTGTGATAAAACTTGGATTAACTGCTGTAATCATCACCCTCTCACTGTAAAGCAGAGGTGGAGGTGGTAACTTGACCTTGGCTCTTAATGGCTGCGACGATAGTGCCCCATCCCACTGGCAAGTCTGCCCCGTTGTTGTAGCTATTTATAATGTCCAGACAGTGCAGAGGTTATTCAGAGGTGGCAGGGAACAAAAGGCGGCAGAGGAACAAAGGGTTAGTGTGTTTACTGTTATTCTACCAGCTGTCCACTTATTAATTTGGCTGTTTGAATTTGCATGCATACAAATTGGTTAACATCCATATTTTAAGCAACAAGAAAATGTTATTTTGCTTGATTTCTCCTGAAGTTGCTACACTTCTGGGATTGTAGGTCACACAGTTGACAGCAGTTATTTTAACGTACAGACACTTTTTTGTAAAAGGTGTTCTTTGCTTTAAAATGTGATGAAAGCCTTCTCTGACAGAACTAGATTTTTTTTTCTATACTGTCATTATGTGTTTTTATTTCTCACCTAAGGAGGATAAGAGCCACCACGATGTCAGCAGATCATTGTGAACATTGTGACAAGTGTTACGATGTCTACTGTCCGGTGCAGATCTCCGTCTTGTGCATGGTCATCAAGTGTCGTAACAACTGCGGCGCCACCTTTCACAAGTGCAAGCAAGAGGAGCACCAGCTCCTCTGTCCGAATGAGACGGTCCCTTGTCTGAATGTTGACTATGGTTGTCCTCTTTCAATGCTGCGCCACAGGCTGGCCAAGCACCTAGAGGTCTGTCCTGCCAGCGCTGTCTGCTGCTCTCAGGAGTGGAACCGCTGGCCCATTCCTGACACTGACATGACCTTTTACAGAAATGTTTCTGAAAATATTCATTCAAACTCTGAGGTGAGCCTTGACGTTGCTCTGGCACTCAGGGATCAAGCCCTGCTGTTTCAGTCCATCAAAATGAAAAGCATTTTTCCTGAGCTGGCATTAAAGGAGGCCACTCTTCAGAATATTTCTGCAGGAGTCAACAGTCCCGCAGAGGAGGTGTCCTGTTCTGAATGCAGTGACTTAAGTGGAAAACCCCAGGTGGAGGAGGAAAAAGCACCGAGTCAAGAAGAGAGGGATGTAATGGGAAAAAGCAGAGACGTGGCAAGTGTTCAAAATTACCGTCGGTGGGAGAACATTTTTAACAAGGAGAAGGAGGGATGCAACCAAAGTGTTAAAAACGTAAATGGAGAGGGAAATGGGAAAAGAAGGGAGGAGCGGGCATTATTAAACAGCATGGGGGAGACGAGAAACTGTCATGGTGGTGAGGAGAATGTTGTTACAAGCAGAAACGTGGGTGGTGCAACTGGCCTTGCACCATGGCAAGACGGGGTACTAGAAAGGTTAAGCAAAGAAGTCAATATAGCAGAATATAACATGTATCTGGCGCACAATGGAGCTATGCTGATTAATTTTGGCCAACTCGCTGCATGCACTCCAAGAGAAAAGGATTTTGTTTATGGCAATCTGGAACCAATCGAAGTCAAGACAATTCGTTCATTCAACGTTCCTAAAAGCTATCGAGCAAAGCGCAGTTTTCTGAAGGATCCTTCACACAAGGCCCAAACTCGGCACCAGAGTGTGGACACTACAGATCTAGGCTTGTCAGCTGAAGATCTTCCAAAATCTGAAGAGATCGTCTCAGCACTTTTGTGCTCCTTGGAAAAGGAACAAAAGGGGCATTTAATCTCAGCGACTGCCTCCACAGATGGGCTTTTTGTAGATGTTGGAACCCAAACATACAACTTCCCCTCTGCTCCTTTCAAAGCTGATGCTTCCTTAGCGGATGTCACGGCAGAGAGAGCTCATGGCCTGTACGTTTGTGTCGAAGAAGAATCTGTCACTAGAAGACACAACAAAAGAAGTTCCGCCTTCAGCCGCACGTGTGGTCACTTCTTCCGCCGTGACGAATACCACTCTCATTTCAGGAATGTGCACTGTGACATACAGGCCTCCCTTAACGGATGGTTCCAGCAGCGCTGCCCCTTAGCATACCTTGGTTGTACTTTCACTCAGATAAGGTTTCACCCTGCAGGCCAACAAGCAACAATCAGATTCTGTCAAGATGTCAGCGCCTTTAAGCTCCAGCCACAAATCCCTTCATTCCTGTGTGAAGGTGGGAAAGGCTTCAGCCCTCAAGGAAGTGTAAAATATCCCGACACCCTGAGCAGGCTGCCGCTGGAGATTCTACAGCACATCGCCGGTTACCTTGACAGTTTTACATTGTCTCAGCTGTCCCGGGTTTCCCACATAATGAGAGATGTGTGTGCCACACTGCTGCAGGAAAGAGGGATGGTTTTTCTTGAGTGGAAAAAGAAGACCTACAAGCACGGTGGAAGCTCGTGGAAGTGTCGAAAAAAAGCAAGTATCAATGATGTTTTAAATGACTTTAGAATAAAGTGTCTGCAATTCACTGTTATGTGTGATTCAAACAGCATGACAGCTGCTGTATGCTGCTGTGTATGTATGTCCAACCAAAACTATTTACCAAAAGTAATAGAAACGGTTCATATATTTGACTTTGAGGATGTTTACTTTTGTGTCATGATCAAAGATCAGGATCACTTACAAAGGGAATGTTAGCTAAATATATTCATTTCACACATTTATTTAGTTAGACTTTGCGAAAGCTCTATTTACACAGCAGGGTTTTTGAATAGTCGGCCAATTTTCATGAAAAACGACACACATGGTGACAATAAAAGCATGGGTGTATCAGTTTTTGTCCTACATTTTGCAGCAAATACTACACAAGAACTGCTTTCACCCGTGGAGATTCCCCAGTCAGACGAGAAATCTCCAGATGTTACGGCAAAGTAAATAATCATGGCGGACGATGAGTGTGCTGTGCTGTGCACTTCAGTCACCTCGCTTTCTGACTGGCGTTACGTTCAACAGGCAGCACATTTAGTTTGTCCAAAAATCCGGCCGAGGCAATCCAACAGGTTTCAAATCCCGGATGTCGGAGCGGCTTTGACATTCTCCCAGGCAGACTAGAGTGCCTTTAACACGAAACATAGGATCATCTGAAAAGATTATGTTTAGAGCTGTTGCAGTAATCGTGCACAACCTGAAGATTGTTATGATTACCTTGTTGTGTGATTGGGGTTTAAGGATATTGCTCTTTTGCTAACAAAAGGCAGATCAAACCAAAAGAAGATGGCTGCCAGCCAAACTAGCTAACACAAAAATGGCTACAACCCATTGTACTTATATTGTACAGTCAAATAATTACAAACACTTTTAATGTCTCAATCATGTTGGAAGGAAGGTCACATTAAAACAGATTTCCTTCCCAGACAGCTGGAGCTTGCCAGTTTTCTCCTTTTAAAGGGATACTTTGCAATTTTTTCGTATTTTTAAATCATTGTCTTGAGCCAGCAAGTGCTAAAATGACCCTTTTCAGGGTTAGTGAACAGTCACTCAGAGCCCTACCACCCTCTGTGGCCAGAATATCGCACTTGCAATTTCAGAGTGGTGGGTCGCCACCTGTTACACTTTAATTTAGCTGACATACCTGGCACTTGAGTCTGCTTCCACCATGTTTTCTATATGTTTGAGATTGTGAACACAGCTCATATGTTTCATTTAGTAATGAACCACTGCTGTAGACACCATTGAACGCACAGAGAGTAGATCGGTTTCATTTTAACTACAGATAATTAATAAAGGACACCAGGGGTTGCTAAAAACAAGCAAAACTGCTAAGTGTACCTTTATGAAGGCTAGATGTAGTCGTTGTTTTCCATGTGTAAGCCTGCGGGATTGCAGAGTCTACACCAACAAGTGCTACTCTGCCAGCATTTATTTGTATTCGACTCCGGTTACAGGAATGAACCAGAAGTTATTTCTTGCAGAGCTAAGAAGCCACGACATCCTTTTGTTTTACCTTAATATCGAGTGCAGAAGGCTAGAGAAAAAGCTAACAATGCTAATGGTGAATTAGAAACAAAAGTATTACAGTGAAACGTTTTCATCCACATTTTTATCTTACTTGTCTTCATTAGTCATCTAGAATGTTCTGGCACTGATTCCTAGTTGGCAACAGCCATGAAGATCACAGAGCAGTTTGACTACAGGAAGTCATTCTTACAGTGTTAGTTTAAAGTCACATGGTCTGAGCAAAAACATTAAGCTGCTTCGTTGCTTAAAACTTTAGTTCTAGATTCAATTCAACATGTCTTGCAGCAAAATATCTGATTGTTCAACAAACCGATTTTAATAAAACCTCCAGAAGATCATCAGTGAACCTACTTCTAGTGCTTATCAACCTTTGACATCAGCCTGGTACAATATGACTGCTCCAGTTAAATGATATCTGTAAAACAAGAATTCAAAAACACACTAAATTTTACAGCTAGAATTCTTCACAAGTGCTAACTCGTCGGTTTGTTGGACATTTGAGATAAATACATTTTGCAATATTGCAATATTGAACTAGCCTAGAAATAGAAATCTAGACAGATCGTAGCAAAAGCAAAAGGGTTTTGCTCTCCAGGTTGGTCTAGCCATGCTCAGCTGGAGCCTCAGCAGACCTGAGCAGTTTTATGTCTTGTCAATCACAGTGCTCATTTGGTTTGGTGGACCAATCACAGCACTCTATCGGTTTGTTGGACCAATCACAGCGCTCATTCAGTTTGTTGGACCAATCACAGCGCTCTATCGGTTTGTTGGACCAATCACAGCGCTCTATCGGTTTGTTGGACCAATCACAGCGCTCTATCGGTTTGTTGGACCAATCACAGCGCTCTATCGGTTTGTTGGACCAATCACAGCGCTCTATTGGTTTGTTGGACCAATCACAGCGCTCAATCTGTTTGGTGGGCCAATCACGGCGCTCAATCTGTTTGGTGGGCAGCAAGTTACTGTCACTGAGCAAAACAACAAAGATGGCGGTGGCTCATTTGAAATAGCTTTGGCATTGTATTTGGACTATTTAGACTTGGGCTTTTCGTTGATTCAAGAGCAGATAAAGGTACTTAAGTCCTTTTATTTAGAAAAATTATGTATTTGCATTTTCTTGGACAATATATAGGGAACTGCTCCGTTAACTGACATCTGTAGCGATGAGTATGTCACATTGTTAATTTTCCAGTAGAGTGAGGAAACAGTTTAAAAGACAGCTGTAGATCCCACCTCACGACTGAGCTCTGTCTATGGGTCATGGTCAGACTACTGTATATATTCACAAATATAGGATTGCTTGCCAGGCTAAGATTGACCATCATGTTAGTTTCAGGGCAACTAGCCTTACGCACTACTTAAAAACAATTTAGGTCTTTAAATTTTATTTCTTTTCTTTTTTATTCCATAAGATCCAATAATAGCAGCAGGTTTTCCACCTGAGTCCTGATGAACATACATGGCTATGTTTCTCAATTGTGTCCAAATCTGAACATTTCACAAAAGAGAGACAAATCTTAGCAAACGCGAGTCAGGAAGGTCACATGCAACAGCTGGTATCAAACAAGACTTTATGATTGATAATAAAGCTGGCTTCATTACTTACATCATTATGCCACAAGGACACCTCCAGTTTCATGGATTTACAGCACTGCCTTGGTTTTATTTCCATCTTGTCCACACTGATGGAAGCTCTGCAGAAGGTTTGAATTATTCAGACTCGTTGTTACGGAAAGGCATCATTTTCTCCATGAAATACATCCAAATCTGAAGGATTCCTTGAGGCACAGCAGATGAGTTCATGATATTAATCATCATCAATTTTGGTAGCAGGTGCAGTTTGTAGAAATGTGGCAAATTGTGACATGCAATGCATCTGGATGGAATGGAAGCTAAGTAAGCATTTAAACATAAGTAATGAAGAATTTCCAAGAATGGTTGGTACCAATCTGCTGATAAAGTGGTCTTAAACCCTTTTACTTTCAGTTAATTACATGCAGAAAAGATGTGCATTTTAAACATGATCTATTTTGGTGCTGCTGTGATCATGGGACAGAAATCATGCCAGTGATATCAGTAAGGTGGAATGGCCTGAGACTAAACCCAGTGCTCCCAGTAACAATGCTGATGTGCGATCCTTCACGGAAACACTGCGAGCCGGTGCGACTGTGTGGGCAACAGCTGTGTATTTGCTTTTCAACCAGTGACATCATTTGTATTTATTTGTAACAGATGGTACCAAAATAGCATCCTGCTTTGACTTTGACACGTGATTAAAGAACTCTGTGATCTGCATTCCACAGACATCAAAAACGCGTTCATCCTCACAGCAGTAGCCTTTGCCATTGATAGATGTCATGACAGCAGCCTCTGTGCCAACGTTTCTCCTTGTTTTATAGGTTTGGAGTTTCAGCTCTCTGTTTTCTCCCGTGGAGCGCTGGAGCTTCAGTAACACTCCCTCCATGTCGGACCACCTGAAAACCTGCTGCTTCTATCAGAGAGAGGAGCGCAGGGAGCCGGTGGCTTTAGCGTGCCTGGGAGAAGTCAAGCATGGAGAGCTCAAACACCAGAGATCACACTCCAGAAGTGATGTGGTCGGATTGCAATAGGAGCAAATGCATATTTAGAGTCACCATAGTGTATAGCATGCACCAAATAATGAATGAAAAAAATCTGTTTTTTGGTTGTTGTTTTTTTTTTTGTTTAGGAAGAGAAATTATTTATCCAATGAGTTATTAGAAACATGTCCTTCTAATTGGTAATAGATGGAGTGGACTTGTTGGTTTGTCTGCTGCAGTTTGCCAGCAGGACAACACTGACATCTCCTGGAATAAAGCTGAAGTGCATCACAAGTACACAAATGGCCTGTTACGGCTGTTTGGATGCTGAACATCATAATGTATTTATTAAATGTCATACTTGATTGGAAGCAGCATGTAATCTTATTAACATCATGACATTTTGTTTGTATGTAAATTACGAGCAATGGGATCTGGCAATCACTGAGAATAAATGTCATTTATTCTTTAATAAACGTGACAAGTTATTTTTTCTTTACAGTTGGAAAAACAAGTGAAGTAAGAACCAAAAAGGATTTTATTGACCTGAGAACATTAAACCATGTGTCTTCATGAACTACTGGATCTCTGACATGTCAGGGTTGCGCAGTTTGTTGATCACCTCAGAGAGCATTTTGTTGCACATAGCTGCATAAGGGTTTAGAAGCACGGCCTGCTGTCGAGCAAATTCACTGCCGAGCGTGGCCGCTTTCTCAAAATCAGCTCTGGCTTCATCATTCTGGCATGCTAATCTCCGCAAGAGGCCTCTTTGCACTAGTGCTTGGCAGGCGGATCGTCCAGTGCTGCCGCTGAGGGAGATGGCATGGTCCAGATCCTGCAGAGCTCCTGGGAGGATAAAAGATCTTTGTGATGCATCTTGGGAAGCTAGCTTTTAGATTAGTATGGTGTTAGAAGTTAGCCTAATAAAAAATAAAAACATTTTCTTCATAACCCCCCCCCCCTACCCACCCCCCCCCCCACCCCCGCAAAAAAAAAAGTTTCAGTGAAATTCTGTAAATTGACTCAAACCCAACAATCAAATGTTTTCTGTAATCCCCACCCCACCACTGCTCCCTAACTGTGTTGCTGTTCTGTTGCACAACAATTTTACAAGAAACACGTGTGCACATTTTGGCAGTAAAGTATTCCCAGATTCCTTTTTAAATGAGCACGAATGGATTTAAAAACAAAATTGCACCGAGCTGCATATGGATTAAGGCGCCACTGTTTAGCAAATTCCCTTCCAAAAAATGTAAGTAATTTCTTTCGTTTTCCCACCAACTTTCAAAATGAATGTAACAGAAAACATCCGAAATCATTTGTATGTCACAAGAGTTGTGACTGACCAAAGTTGCTCTAAAAAGCCCCAATAAAAGATCAGAAGGCAAGAAAAATGCTTTTCTGACTAAGCACACACGTTCACTGGAGAAACTAGGCTGCTGTGTGAACTTTTCAGAGACAAATGCAACAAGAAAAAATCCCTGTTATTCATTTCCTGTAAAGCTGCCACTTTCATGACAGCAACAGACGGCGTGAAATGAAACCAAAGAACAGGAGACTAACGAAGAGCTTATAAGGTAACGATGTTGACAGCGTGCACAGATAGAGCTCCCGTATTGTGTCATGCTGGCCTCAGACTCAGCAGCCTGACAAGCCGGCACAATGCAGCGCCTCCGGGAAGAGTTACTACCGAATTTATGGAGTTTACCTGCTGTGTCCCCCAGCAGCCGCAGGGCCTGGGCCCGGTTGTTGTAGGCAGAGCCTCGCTGAGGCAGGATCTGAATTGCCCGGCTGAACAGCTGAAGTGCGGCTTGCAAATCCCCAGCCTCTGCTGCTGTGACACCCCGCATCTCCAACTCTTTCACTTGCTTCAGCAACTCTGTGTCAAAACCACTGTCTGGCAGGAGGAGATAAACAGGCTGAAAAGCACTGAAACTCTACTGACAGGTACCGTGGCAAAGAAAAACACAAAAATGTCACCCAGAACTAAGTTTTCATTACAATATCCTTTTTTCCACCCTCTGCCTAGGAATGGAAGGTGTTCAGAAAAATTCAATATGCTGTGACGTGATATGCAGAGACAAGTTAGAAGCCCACGCTCACCATCATCAATTAATTCCTCGTCTTGGATGAGACCGGGAATGTCTCCGAAGGGGGTGGTAGGGTTGAATATTGCCTGGAGTACAGCTCTGTCATGAGCAGAAGCCATCTTACTGGTTCCTGTGGAGTAAGTAGACAATAACGGAGGAAGAGGAAAAATCATGAAGCCTAAATCACAGCAGGGCTGAGAAGTCTCCGTTCTGCCACCAGCCAATCGGGGAAGGGGGTGGAAGCAGAGGTGGACTTTGAGATTTCCCAGCACATCTGTATTTGGTTAACTAAAAAATGCTGTGTAACTCAAAAAAGATGCAGGAGTCTAGTAATTGTAGATGGAAAGATGATTTATTTTATGATTTAGATATTAGAGTAAATCAAACAATAAATAAAGAAGAAATATAAGTTAAAGTATCTTTCCCGAGTTTTCCCGTTCAGAAATGATGTGTGGGTTTTCTGAAATCTGTAAAAGTAATTATCTTATCATGTACTGTGAAATAATGTAAGAAATATATCTTTTTTTTGGTTTGTTTTTGCTAAGCATGGCCGCTGCCTCACAGAGCTCTGTGCAATAGGAAACTGAGCGCACACCAGAACTAACCAATAGCGTTAGACTATCGCTTGCCTGCTTCAAATTCAAGGAATACCTCGGCTGATGCAGAGGTGACGAACTTTTCACAGACAAGTAAGTCTTTAAATATAACTATATGAAAACACAACATGACATGAGAATAATACTCGTGTTTTAGTTCTGTTTGTCGGCTACAGAAGCATATTTATAAACAGAAACGTGAGGTCGCCATCTTAAAAAAACAAAGCAAGAGAACATTAGTGTGATATGCTTGTCAGCCACTAGATGGTGCCATCGGGTAAGATAAATACTCTGAAAAGAGACTTTAAATGTGTGACTTCAAGTTTATTGAACTTATAAACAAATAACTAAATTACACATAAATTAAAACATGCTTTCAAATATTTGCCTTAAGGGGCATTTTCCTAAGCTGGTTCAGCTTATATTTGTTGGATAGGTCCTTGTCTGTCAGTGTTGATTTTTTTCCCCAAAACGGCTCCCCTTAAATATGATGTGCCCCAGGGCTTGGTTCTTGGCCCTTTACTTTTTTCTCTATATTTCACTTGGCATTGTCTTTTGGAAAATTATATTCGTGTTTGCCTATGTTTCTTAGCTTAGATGTAATTTATTTTCGTATGCTTTTTTGTTTTAACTATGCTCCCTTTTCTGGTGTTTTATCACGTTCAACACTTTGGACAATGGTGTTGTGTAAAACGTTCAATATAAATAAATGTGGATTGGATTTGAGAATGTATGTTTCATATGTACAGAGAAAAACATTTCAGTGTACAACAGTAATCAATCTCAAATTACTTCTGAGCTACACTGAGTTATGTGTGGGCTGGACAAACATCCATAAGTACTTGTGCTCTGTGGTTGACAGCTGTTTCAGTTGGTGAGTTCATGTGCTCCCTGGTGGGTTTGCATCCTTATTATAGCAAAAACCAGTTATTGTGATTGGAAGTCATTATGAAGATATTTAACAGAGTGTTTGTCATTATAAGAAGCCACTGGATCTCATTTCCCCCAACGGCAGCTCTCCTTAATGTCAAATTGTGTATGAACAGCAGGGACTCCGTTTCCATATGAGAGTCAAAAACAAGCTGTAGTTCAATGATGTATCTCTCTTACATGGTGTTGTTTTTAAACCTGCTGCTTATCTATGTTCAATACAACACAAAGTACCCTTTCTGACGATTCAAGAAAGTTCCCTGATGTTCCTCAACTTTTTTTCCCAACAGTTTTCCTGTTTCTGGTCACTGGCTGGGTCACTGTACTACATTATTCAGCGGTTAAGATCCCTCATCGTCATGTCTAAAAAGTTTTGCAACAGCATTTTAGACGTATATTATTTGCAATCAGGTGTGTTGTGTAGAAAAACATCAAAAACATGTAGAAAAGTGTCCCTCAAGGACCACAGTATTAAACTACTGTAGTTGTTGTGATGAAAAGCCCTCTATGCCAAAAAAAATCCTTTGTAACCCTCTGAATTGACTTTGATATTGTTCACCTGAACCTTCTAATTTTGTTGTTCTTTGTCAAAAGCGACAATGATTAAAGCTTCAATTTGATTTGAATTTGTTGGGGCCAAGATTCATAAAGCCCTGTTGGACCATTGGTTCCCTATTTGAAGTTTCATCTATTGACCACATGGGTGACTTATGTTTATAAGTGCACATGTGGGATTTAAAGATTAGGTTTACTCATATTTTAATACATTTGCAGTGGTCTTCATTAGAAATGAAGTCGTTCTCTGGGGGAAAAAGAATGTAAAAATCTGATGGAGGAGAAATAGGCAGCAAAAGGCAGGCTTCTGACTTGACTTGATAAAATCTATAAAAACTGACGACTTGACTCGTACTTGAACACCAATGACTTGTGATTTAAATCGACTTGCAACTGTTGACTTGATGATGCTTAAGCATATTTGATATTTCAGCACAAAAGTGGCACAACATGGACAAAAATCATAAACCATTCTTCGTCCTGGGTTTGATTTACTGCTAAATGCAACAACACTTTATTTATAATCAATTTCAGTTGCAAGTTCTGCTTGTTTGAGCAAATAAATGAAGCTTTAAGAAGCTTTAATTCTGGAATTTATTTATTATGGTAAATGGTAAATGGCCTGTATTTGATATAGCGTCTTCTAGAGTCCTGGAACCCCCCAAGGCGCTTTACAACACAATCAGTCATTCACCCATTCACACACACACATTCACACACTGGTGGGGATGAGCTACAATGTAGCCACAGCTGCCCTGGGGCGCACTGACAGAGGCGAGGCTGCCGAGCACAGGCGCCACCGGTCCCTCCGACCACCACCAGCAGGCAATGTGGGTTAAGTGTCTTGCCCAAGGACACAACGACAGTGACAGACTGAGCGGGTCTCAAACCTGCGATCTTCCGATTGCGAGGCGAGCACTTAACTCCTGTGCCACCGTCGCCCCGGACAATTATCATTGTCATAAAATTAAAGTTGGACAGATGACTTGATTATGACTTGAAAATTCAAAGTTAAGGACTTGGACTTGACTTGGACTTCCACATCATTGACTTTGGACTTGACTTTGACTCATTTATCTTTGACTTGGACTTGACTCAAGACTTGCCTGCAAAGATTTGTGACTTAGCTGTGACTTGCAAAGCAGTGACTTGGTCACACCTCTGGGATTCAGAGTCTTATTTCCTGACATTCTGACATCTTGCCTTTAATTGGCTAACAGCAACGCACCAATGACTCCAACATTGCAAAACAAAAAATCTATTAGCTCCACAAGAGTTAGGAGATTTTCACATTCATCCTGCATGTTAAACTCAGAATGACCAACCATATTTCACGAATTACAAGTAAAAATGGTTTCTCAGTGAACTTGGTATTTAACACCAGGTAGCAATTTACAGTTATGTACAAAAAGAAATAAACCTCACAACGCCCATCACACAAAAGGCTTGTAAATCAGAACATTTTATGAGTCATATGAGACAAAATAATTTTGTCGCTATTTAGGGATGTAGCTGGCATTAAAAACACCACTCTGGCATTTATTGATGATGTAACTGTATGCAAACAGAATCCACTGGATGGATAAAAAGACCTTTTCTGACTCAGAATTCTCCAAATCAAGTGTATTTATCTTGACTAACACTTTTCAGGAGACTGACAAACCATTAGATTGTGAAAATAAAAGCCTGGAGAGTTTTACTAGAGAAGCCAGGAAGCTAGTGATGGAGAAACTAAATCTTTCCAAACCATTGAACCAATATGAAGCACACGATTTGAAATGGTTCAGTGTTGTGAATCATTTGAACTCAACAAAATGAGTGACATCAGTTGGCCGGACTTGAACATAGCATCAGCATGGCACACAAAAGGCCATTGTGTGTGGCAATACAGTTATGTCCAAATCTGTCAGCTTCTGTCTTTTAAAATCTTAATGTAGTATTCTTACAGAGTGACTGTCCCAGCAAAAAATACTATAGAGCAGCAGAGTTGTAAACAGGGATGGGTCCTTAGATTAATGGAGACACTGTAAATGCTAATAGACAATAATGATGTCTAGAAACATTTTTGCCGCCAACCATATTAACCTCTTTGCCCTGAATTCAAGACTGATACGAAGCATCATCATCGTCATGAAGCTTCATTTGGAAAAGTCACATGGTCTTACGCACAATGAAGCAAGGCATCGACACGTCTTTGCCAACACTTCTGATTTGAAAGATCGATACAGGAGTCAAGCCACCTGCTGGAGCATACATCACTACAGGAAGCATCAGGGTTGAAAAGTTTCTGCCAATAAATGCTTTTACGGTTCTACAATTAACTCATTCACTGCCATTGACAAATAAAGTCGTCTTTTTAAATTCAACCATTCACTGCCAGTTGTTGAGGGTCTGACCTCATGAGGAAATTACTATGCAGTGATTTTCTCCAAAATGACTGTGCTTAAATTGCTCTGAAAAGCAAATAATCACATCAGCGCCAAGAAACTTCATTTCCCATGATGCTTTGCACACGGAAGCATTGTGATGACGTCACCGCCTAGTACCAGAAACACGTTCTGCGCATGTGCGGGAAGCCGTGGAGCTTTTCCCGCGAACTAAGACCATAAATCTTCAGCAGAGACAAAGAATCCTCGTTCTTTTGCCCAGGATACCTGGCGGTGAGGACACGCTTGTCGAACGCTCCGACTTCTTTGAGCACGCGGAAGCTCTAAGAGCCAAGTTGAGCCCACGGGACCGCTGATCTGCTCGTTTCTGCTCCCCTCCAGCTGATGTTTGAGGACACAGAACCAGCGGAGGGAAACAACAACTCCATCCAGCTCTCAGAAACGCTGTAAGTTGTCAAACTCAGCCCAAAAGGAACTTCGTTTTCTTTGTGTCCAGCCGTGGAGAAACACTCGTGGAGCCAAACAACGGAGAAAGCATCAAACCGGCGGATGACGCTGAAAACTGCGGAGAAACACGGAGAACCGTCAAATCAAAAGGGGGAGGGACGCCTCGCTCTTTTGGTGATCAGAAAACTCATTTTTCTCTCATTCTTTTCTTCTCCCGTTTCCTCTATAGTCCAGAATAAGCAATAAGACCGCGCTATTGCTTAAAAAAAGTAGCTTCGTGTTTTCCTCTTTCGTTCCAAATTCGTCCTTCGGGTCATTTTGAAAGAATAAACTGCTTATTAATCATTGTTTGGTATCTTTAAATGTTCGGCCATGGCCAGGCTGATAAACTAAGGATATTAACTCGTGATTAATCTTTTGTGTTGTTGCATGATCCTTTGAAATGTTTTGAGTGATTTAAGGTTAAGTTACTACTGATTCTAAGTGCTTTGGAAGTTAAAGTGCAAGTTGCCACCCACACTTTAGCCAGACAAAGGAGTCAGCCATCTTGTATTCAAGACTCCATTTTGAATCCATACACACGCACACACACTACTCCTTTGTGAGAACAAAGGACCCCATTCATACATCCTACATACACACAAAACACCTTGAACATTATTTTGAATATACATCCTTTTATTATATCACATGGTTATTATTCATTTATGCCACTGTTTATTCATTTGACAAATTGTTAATTAAACGTTATAAAATTCAGATTTTCGTCTCCAGTAGCTTTGTTGTGTCGAAGAGAAGTCTCTGCTCCAAGGATTCTACGAACTTCAAGAAAGACTGATAAGAGTTTTGGATTAAATTTTTCCCCGGTTAAAGGGGAATGGTGCCCCGTATATCTAAGAATATCTTAATTAATTAATAAATCAGTAAATATTTACATATTTACAGAATTTATTGAAGAATCCAAAAGTAAGTTGAAGCTTACTAATTGTTCGCTCCTAATAACCCCAACATTTTATTGGTGCAGCCCGCGTGAGGCTTGGATACACAGAGATTTCTATCCGGAACAAACAAATAAATCCAAAGAGCTTGAATTAAAAATAATCAGTTGTTCAGCCTTGAACCAGCAACAGAGTGGTGCTGATTTCGCTGAGCAGGAAGCTGCATCGAACTCTCACCAGTAACTCAGTGCTTCTTTAAAGGTGCAACGTGTAAATTAATTCTGGTTGACCTTTTAGGTTAAAAATTCAGTTTTTCCTTAAAGGTGCAACGTGTAATTAATTCTGGCTAACCTTTTAGGTTAAAATTCAGTTTTTCCTTAAAGGTGCAACGTGTAATTAATTCTGGCTAACCTTTTAGGTTAAAATTCAGTTTTTCCTTAAAGGTGCAACGTGTAATTAATTCTGGCTAACCTTTTAGGTTAAAATTCAGTTCCTCATTAAAGGTGCAGCGTGTAAGTAATTCTGACTAACCCTTTTAGGCTAAAATTAACTGCTAATTTAGCGACTTTAACTCACAGTGGCTATTGTAACTAACTGAAACCTTCACTCAAAGACTGATAACACCCTGTTTGCTAATATTCTGAAGGAATAACTAGCATATTTAACACTGCAAGTGTTGTAAGACGTTGCTACGGCAACGCACCAGCTTTTGCTAAAATACTGAAAGGAATAGTATTTTAAGCGTCAGTCACGGCATTCCGTGCAATCTTAAAACGCTAAAACCTGTGCGCACAAAGGTTAATTTAGTGTTTTTCTGCTACAAAGCTAGCAGTTGCTGCCAAAGGTGCAGCCTTGAGCTGTCTGCAGAAGCTCTACTAGGCTATTTTTGGTTCGGTTGTTAAAATGGAGGGACAGAGTAGTGACCTGACCAACTCCCAGCAACCAGGTGGCGCTGCGGCCCACGACTATGAACCTGGCCTACTTTCTGGACAAATATTGTCCAAACTGGTCGCGGTTGCTCGAGAACCTGACTACCCTTCTAGGGATTTCACTGAAGAACAGCGTAGCGACGAGCTAGAAGCTGTAATCGATCAAATAGAAAACCCGGATGGTACAAAACCAATCCAGGTTCACTTAGCTAAGTTAGCCCTGATCCTCTATCAGAGAGGACTCCAACGTGGTCAGAAGATCATGAACCTCCAGAGTATGCTAGCTGAAAAACAGCAAAATGGAAGGCTGATCGAGGAAGACGACACCCGCACCGATTCTGGGGAAGATGGGGAGGAGACCCCGCCCCCCTCTGCTGATGACAACAGACAGTGGGAAGGGGGGAAACACCATGATTCTCTGGACGGACGCACGCCGCAGGGGAGAGATGAAGCTCATCTGTCCCAACCTTCGGTCCCGTTCCCTACACACACTATAGGGCATTCAGGACCACCTAGGGGCCGAGAGCAGTTCACCCTCGAATCCCAGGTTGGACCCTCATCTTCACGGCCTTCTCAATCAGTGAGAAGTCGACCAGCTGAGCGGCACCTCTATTTAGACCGCTCCCCCAGTCCACGAAGGGTGCAAGGTGCCGATTGGGGTTATGCACCCCAAGCTGCACCTCAACCATCCACCCATCCTAGCTACTCCGGTATTCGGCATGCCGATAACCAGCTGCATGACCAAGCATCATACGCCAGTCCGTACCCGGACAGAGCGTATTACGCAGAAGCCCCAGTTGAAAGACGCAGGCTGCACTACGCAGACGTGCCCCGGGAGGAGGACCTCCCAAGACACCCACGTGACGTGCCAGCAGCCCGCCACAACATGCCGAACCCCGATTTGGGCCCCAGGAGTCAACATTGGGAGCCCAGAGCACACCAGCGATATCCAGCGCCCTCTGAGACAGACCGTGGGTCAGAGTCAGAGGATGACGCGCCGTACCGTGAGTCAGGGCTCCGTGTACGTCAAATTGAATCGCTAGCTAAAGACATAGAATGCTTTGATCCTAACACCAATGAATCCAACGTCGACGATTATCTCAGGGAGATAGAACGTTGTCTGCTTGATCTTCCAGCACCCTCTTCAAGGGAAAAGCTCAAGCTAATTTGGAAAACCACATCTAGAACGGTGCACGGTTTCATGGAAACTCTACCACCTGACATTCGAGATCGGTACTCCTCGCTCTGCCGAGCGTTGAGGGATGAATACGCCACGTATGCAGACTCCGCGTCAGCTACAATGGGGGCCTTCTCCATCAAACACGGGAGGAACGAACCCCCCAGAGAGTATTATCGCAGACTCAAAAGTGCTTATTTCCAAGGTCGAAACGGCCCTGGGCTCGAGGAAGACCCTGCCTTCAGATCCCTTTTCATTCACAACCTGCACGAGTGTGTTCGCTCCGAAGTCTCAATGTATTGTCGGATGAAAAAACTGACAACTCAGGAGATTAGGAGATACGCTCAACAGGCTTGGGAAGCCGGCGGAAAGCCCCAAAAGCCTGACGCACATCACCGCGTCATGCACCTAGCTCCCGACACCGAGCCGCGTTTGGAGCTCGAAGGCACAGAAGCTCCACCCACTAAGCCAAAATCTGCTAAACCTAGACCTGTTAAACCGCGAGAGCAGTCCCAATCTCCTCAACAGGGGAAGGGGGGTGCTAATCGGCCGCCTAGGTCTGGACAATCAGACAGGAAGTGGCCCAACCAAAACCAACGGCAAGCAGGTCGGAACAGTGGAAGGTTTAAGGAGCGCCGCCCACAGGTAGGTCCCGAACACAAGTCCGCAGGTGAGTACTTGACCAAAGCCGACCTCCAGGAGATGTTTCAGCAGTTCCTAGCTAAACAGAAGGAACAGCTGAGATCTGCAGATGAGACCCCTGCACCAAAGTCTTCTTCTAAGAAGCCAGACCTGGAGCCAACGTCCGCATGACTAGGCGTGGCTCAACCCCCCAGCGTGGCCAGGACCTACCTGATCAGCTGGGGGAACACTACTGGTAGATCACAGGAGTCTCCTGAAATCTACCCCCCAGAGAAATCTGATACTAAATTTCTGAAGTTCCTTGGTGACTTAACAAACCATGATCATGCTCGCCGTTTGTACTGTAACACCAACATAGGTGGATGCATACAGGTTGATGCTCTGCTGGATACCGGCTCAGAAATCACCCTGATGTGCTCCACATTGTTCCATCGCGTGTCTGACACCATGCGGTCGCTCGGGAAACCAGTCCAGGTTGAACCTTGTGACCTGAAAATCACCAGCTACACCCAGACCCGGGAGTGTATCACTCACCGGGCGTGGCTGGATATCACCTTCCAAGACATGACTCTGGTTCACCCGTTTTATGTCTGCCAGCTAGACACTGAACCACTTCTCATTGGTCAGGACCTGCTTGAACGTCTAGCTCCCCTCATCGACTGCCAGAAGGGTCAACTGTGGGCCCAGGTGGAAACACCTAAGCCCTGGAACCCGGATAGCAGCCGACCATCCTCCATTCTTGAAGTCAGCCTAAGTGAGCCGCAAAACCCTTGTTCCAAGGTCATGCCCCTCCCTACAGCTCCCACAGACGATGACCGCCTGCAAAGGCATGAAACCGCTCCTGGAACTCCGTTCCGCACACATTCATCTTTTCTCTGCTCGCTGAAGAATGTCAGCCTGCAGCCATATGCACCACACATAGTTGGTGGTCTTACCATCAACTGCACCCACATCTCAGATGCTCGCCTTGCTCTTTGGTCTGAAAAGTCAGCCATCAGCCAGCAGACGTTTGAACACCTGCGTCAGAAGGACCCCCTTCTGGTCAGTGTGACACGTAGCCATCAGCTCTTGTCACCTACTTGGCCGCAGAGGCTCCTGAAAGCGCCAGAGGTCTGCTCTCTGACTATCCAACTTGGAGCAAGACAGCTCACACATACATTCAGCATCATACCACAGCTTGATCCACCTGCACTCATTGGAGCAGATCTGCTGGTTCGACTAGGTGCCCAGCTGGACACTTGCAATCAAGTCCTTTGGGCCCGGGCCACACCTTCCTCTGAGCCTCGCTCAGAAGGCCCTGAACACTTGCTGTCCGGTCAGACCATTCCACAGGCCTGCCGTGCAGTGGTTGAGGCCAGCACGGTTCTGCCCCCACAGGTCAAAGGAGTGCCTGTTCGTCTGACTCTGATGAAGCATCAGAAGCTGCCAGGCACACAGGCCTTCTTCCAGCCATCACCACACTTCTTGGAGCTCAACTTAGCCGTCTGTGGCACGCCACTCTTGGAGCTGAACAATCGTTCTGCGTACTTGTTGGTCGAAAATCCGACCCAGAGTCCTATCCACCTGCCGGCAGGAAAGCCCTTGGGCATGCTGATAGATAGCTCATTCCATGACTTCGAACTTTCAGTCCCCGTGATCGGACAACTTCCGTTGTTCTTGAACGACAGACAGGTTGGTGCAGACACATTCAGTACTTTCCCTTCACAAATGATTACCATCAAGCGACATGAAGCCCTTCCTAAGGAACCCATTTGCAGTGCAACCTTAGATACTGACAGCGGTCAGTGTCTAATGGTTTTTGCAATAAATACTCAACCCTCTGAGTCACCGGTTGAAAGCCCGGAACACCAGAGACCCTCCTCCTCTGAACCTTATGACGGCTTCGAGGCCGAAGTCAGCCAGCAGCTTGACAAAGCGGATGCGCTGGAGTCAGAGGAGCAGAGAGCAGAGCTTAGAAGCCTGTTCTATGAGTTTCAGTCCATCTTATCCAGGGACTCCCTGGACTGTGGACTCACAAACCTGCATACGGTTCGCATTCCAACGAACCCGAATGCCCCTCCTACTTTTGTACGTCAGTACAAGATTCCCCTCGCTGCTTATGAGTCGATCCAGGAGATCCTCGATCAGCTGAAGGAGAAAAACATCATCAGAGAGTGTAACTCCACTTACAACTCTCCCATCTGGCCGGTTCTGAAACCGACTGGGAAATGGCGTCTCACCATAGAGTATCATGCACTGAACAAACGAGTACCTCTCTCCAGGTGGCCTGTGATCCATTTAGATCAGGAGCTAGCCAGAGTCAGAGATGCTCGTTTCTTCTCTACGGTTGACGTAGCCAACGGCTTCTGGACCATGAAGGTTGAGCCGGCGGACCAGTATAAACTGGCTTTCTCCTTTGGAAATCGCCAATATACTTGGAACCGCTGCCCCTTTGGCTACTCTAACTCACCTGCCGAGTTCAACATCTTCCTCCACAAAGCCATGTCAGATGCTGCTTCCAGAGGGAACCTCATATATGTCGATGACATCTTGATGAGGAGTCGAACCTTCGAGGAGCACCTGGCCGAACTCCGTCACGTGCTGCAACAGCTCGCTGACGCCGGAGCTAAATTGGCGATTCTCAAGGGACAGTGGTGTCGAACCAAAGTGGAGTATGTTGGACTGCTGGTTGGCCCTAATGGAGTCGAGCCCCAAGCGGGACGCATTAGAGCCATTCAGGACATCAAAGCCCCAGCTAATCTGACCGAACTCAGGAGCTTCCTCGGAGTCTGCAACTACTCCAGGCAGTTCATTGAGGAGTACGCTGAAATAGCGAGGCCCCTCACTGAGCTGCTTCAGAACGACACACCTTTCGTGTGGGACAGACCCCAAGAACACTCCTTCCAGTTCCTAAAACAGAAGTTGGCGTCCGCACCCTGTCTGGCTTACCCAGACAAGGATAAAGAGTTCTACATAGAGGCTACTTTCTCCTCTCACTGCCTGAGCGCTGCTTTGAAGCAGAAACACGATCAGGACATGAGAGTTGTGGCATACGCCAGCAAGCCTCTGAGCAAGGTGGAACTCCAGTTCTCAGACTGCGAGAGAGCTCTCCTCTCTACAGTCTGGGCCGTCGAACACTTTCGTAGTTACATCGGTGGACAGAAAGTGATCATTGAAACGTGTCATCAGCCTGTTACCTTCCTAAACAGCCAGCGTCTGCGCGAAGGAAGAGTGTCAAACAGCCGCATTGCGACGTGGATGATGGTGCTCCAAGGATATAACATTGAGGTCAAGTATGGTCAGAACACCAAGCTAGCGCTAGGACAAGGGCTAGCAGGCTGCCAGCACTGTGACTCTGACTCCGTCATGGGCCCCCTGGACACACCTGCCGCAGTCTACCCAACCGCATCCAATCATCGCTACTTTGATGAGAATGTTTGCCAAGGGCTTCCGAAAGTTTACACTGACGGATGCGCCTACCTTCACGAAGGCCAGCTCCGTGCCGGGGTTGGAGTCGTTTGGGTGGACTGTGACACTAAGCAACCAAATCACTACCGGTTGGGCCAAAAGTCTAGTCAGTACGCCGAAATTGCTGCAGTGTTGATAACCCTCCAGCAGGCGGCAGCCTTGGACATCACTCAAATCGTCCTTTGCTCAGATTCAAACTATGCTAGACACAGCTTCATCTCTCACTTCCCCATGTGGAAGGAGAACCACATGAAAAACGCCAGGAACAGAGATGTGAAACACTCGGAGTTATTCCTAGCGTGTGATCTGCTCACCACTGAGAAAGGCATAATGGTCTACTGGAAAAAGGTCAAAGGTCACTCCAGGACCCTAGGTCCAGAGAAAGATGGTAATGACGAAGCTGACCGCCTTGCTAAGCTCGGTGCTGACCAGGGAACCTGCTGGGAATTCAAAGACGAGTGGCTTCCACCCAAGGCCGTTCACAAGGTCTGCGCGATTACTCGTCGCCATGCTAAACAGGCAGACGAACCTCGGACCGTTGAGGTACCCGTGTTTCTAGGCAGACAACCACAGGACGCGGACTTAGTCACCATGCAGGAACAAGATCCTGACCTGAAGCTCATCCGCGAGCTTCTCCAAAAGGGCCCGATGTCTAAACAACCATCACCACCTATTGGTGCAAGCCAAGATTTGGTAAACCTGCATCGTCAACTCACGCACCTGAAACTACAAAACGATTTGTTAGTTTACATGCGTGACGATCACAGCCCGCCGCGCTGGGTTGTTCCACTCGACCACAGAGGAGTGATGCTTGCCTACGCCCACGACACTCCGGTTGGAGGTCACCGCGGAGCAAAAGCTACCCTCGCGTCACTGACAGAAGTAGCATATTGGCCGTCGATGTCCAAGGACGTACACAGCTATGTCCAAGGCTGCCTCATCTGTGCCCAGTTTCAACCCTCCCAGCCGCTTGCTAGAGCACCACTGCAACGCAGGGGAATAACCTTCCCTTGGTCCCACCTGCAGATCGACTGGGTTGGACCGGTTCCCAAATCGGCAAGAGGAAACAAATATATGCTAACTGTAACTTGCAGTTTCACAAAGTGGGTTGAGTGCCTTCCAGCGCCACACGATACAGCCGTCACAACCGCTGTACTGCTGATTAACCACGTTTTCAGTCGATGGGGACTTCCACTCTGCATTGACTCTGACCGAGGAACTCATTTCACATCCAGTGTAATGACGTCCCTGTTTGAACTTCTGGGAGTGGAAGTGAGATTCCACCTTCCCTATCACCCACAGTCATCCGGACAGGTCGAACGGATGAACCGCACGGTCGTCTCTATGCTCAAAAAGTACGTCTGCTCCACTGGGAAGGACTGGGACGTCAAGCTCCCTCTGGTCCTGATGGCCATACGGTCCACTCCACAGCGATCCACGGGGGTTACGCCCTGTGAGATGATGACCGGCAGACTGATGACTCTACCACTGCACCTCCTGTATCACCCAGAGGATGTCAGTGTTGCCACTGCCTATACCGCTCATCAGTATGTGGCAGACTTGAAAACACACCTCAGAGCTACGTTCGCGCACGCTCAGAAGAAACTGGAGACCAACGTAGAAGGCGCTAAGGCCTACTACGACCAAAAGACAACCAGCCGCGAATACGAGGTGGGTGACAAAGTATTCTACTTTCGGTTCGCCCAACCGGCACGCAAAGCTAAGAAGTTCCTGCCCCGCTGGTCAGGACCATTTGAGATCGTGGCAAAACTCTCTCCAGTTGCATACAGGTTACGCATCACCAAAGCGAGACAGGAGCCTGTCTACAAATGGGTGCATGCAAACCAAATCAAACCCTACGTCAAACCATCCCCGCGGGTACAGAGACCAGACTCCCCGCAGGAGGTAGACGTAGTCGCTACATAGTTCTATGCATGGAAATGGAAAGGGGGGAAAGTGCACGTTTAACCCACTAACATGTACTAACCGACAAAGAACAAGCCCCCCCCCCCCCCCCCCCCCCGCCATCCCTTTCACTAACCAAGAGAAACTTCTCCTAGACCTCTAACAGGAAGTACTTACTAAAACCTTACAGGGTACTCTTGTAACTGTCAACCTACATTCTGCTCTGATTAATGAATCTCTACGTGCAATCAAGACTTTGTCTGAAACCATACATCAGGATATTGTGTACACATGAGTGGTGAGAGATTTGATGCAGGACCTGCTCAGGGAAGTAAGTTCCACGCTGGACAGCTTGGTTGAAAGTCGTATTTCCCCGTACTTGGTACCACTGGACCTGCTCAAAGTTAGCTTGACAGCTGCTACCCCTCTACGGTGCACCTTTCACCAATCCACCTAGCGTACAGCCTAGGTAGTGCAATTCCCATTCACGTTGATGCAGAAAAATTAGAACTCGGTTTCCTGTTACATGTTCCCATAATTGTGACACCTCACATCTATAGGTTTAAGTCGATGCTTAACATTGGTATTTGAAAGGACGGTAGGCATTTCCACTTTGAACTAGAAACCTGGCACTCCATCACCTCAACCTCGAACAGCATGACTCAGAGATTGAGATCATGGACGCTTTCCAGGGTTATAACTTTGCCTTCGATTTAGAAATTGACCAACAATTACTGATTGAAGGAACCAAACTCGTTAAGTTCACACAAACCCCGCGTGAATTTACTTTGACGCCCAAGACGCTACATTGACACAGATTATACCACCTTAATCTGCACATTGGTCGCCCTGGGGATGGGATGGCTCATCACGGCCGTGATTGCTTATTCCGCCTACAGGCGTGTTAAGAAACTCCAAGATAAGATGCACTTGCTCACCTACGGTGTGCCTCGTAACCGCGTTCGGGGAGACTCCAAGCGTGAATGTACCACACCTGTCTAAAGGGGGTGAGCAACATTTTCTTTGTTATTCTGTAACCCTACGAGTAGTTCTCACTTTAGTCTACCTCACATTTTTATCTGAGTGTTGCATTATGTCACATTCTTTATAAGCTACACACTGAATGTATGACCTAAGAATGTATTTTATGAGACCTCAAGGTTGCTATGAATTTTCTTGGATGTTATATGTTTTTTTTGGGTTTTCTGTATTTTTGTTTCTTACTTGGTCACATAATAACTAGTGGTTATGTGCCGGCCCAGCTCAGTCTGTCAATGACTCTGTCTGACGCACCAGCACATTGTAGTACCTCTTAGTTTTATGGTCCTTGTTTTAGCCCAAAGACTGTCCTGATCCACCCTTTGGACCAAAAAGGGGGGAATCTTGGGACCACATAGGTCAATGCGCGTTTGCGAACTATGGACCTCGTACATCACCGCGTGCTCCATAAACTGAACTGTATGGCCGGCGGTGAGATGCCTTTGTGTCCACTCGTGGAGTTAACCGCCCACCGACCTTCCTCCTTCTACACTACTACCTCTCGCATGGACGACATCATCATTGCGTACCACCTGCGTGAGTGGCTTCTTCTCGTTATGCGCGTTGGGGACTATCCCGTTTCCTATCCTCTTTGTGCCTGACCAGGATCAAAGACCAAAGGCGCCAGGATCCAAGACAAAGACCAAAGACAAAGGCGTCCAAGGAGACCAACGTCCTAAGGGACAAACCCACCTGTGCTTCCGACAATCAAGTCGACATACGTTCATGAGGAACAAACCCATCTGTGCTTCCGACGATCGAGCTTTGGGCGCGATCCCCGAAACCAAAAGGGGGAATGTTGAGGGTCTGACCTCATGAGGAAATTACTATGCAGTGATTTTCTCCAAAATGACTGTGCTTAAATTGCTCTGAAAAGCAAATAATCACATCAGCGCCAAGAAACTTCATTTCCCATGATGCTTTGCACACGGAAGCATTGTGATGACGTCACCGCCTAGTACCAGAAACACGTTCTGCGCATGTGCGGGAAGCCGTGGAGCTTTTCCCGCGAACTAAGACCATAAATCTTCAGCAGAGACAAAGAATCCTCGTTCTTTTGCCCAGGATACCTGGCGGTGAGGACACGCTTGTCGAACGCTCCGACTTCTTTGAGCACGCGGAAGCTCTAAGAGCCAAGTTGAGCCCACGGGACCGCTGATCTGCTCGTTTCTGCTCCCCTCCAGCTGATGTTTGAGGACACAGAACCAGCGGAGGGAAACAACAACTCCATCCAGCTCTCAGAAACGCTGTAAGTTGTCAAACTCAGCCCAAAAGGAACTTCGTTTTCTTTGTGTCCAGCCGTGGAGAAACACTCGTGGAGCCAAACAACGGAGAAAGCATCAAACCGGCGGATGACGCTGAAAACTGCGGAGAAACACGGAGAACCGTCAAATCAAAAGGGGGAGGGACGCCTCGCTCTTTTGGTGATCAGAAAACTCATTTTTCTCTCATTCTTTTCTTCTCCCGTTTCCTCTATAGTCCAGAATAAGCAATAAGACCGCGCTATTGCTTAAAAAAAGTAGCTTCGTGTTTTCCTCTTTCGTTCCAAATTCGTCCTTCGGGTCATTTTGAAAGAATAAACTGCTTATTAATCATTGTTTGGTATCTTTAAATGTTCGGCCATGGCCAGGCTGATAAACTAAGGATATTAACTCGTGATTAATCTTTTGTGTTGTTGCATGATCCTTTGAAATGTTTTGAGTGATTTAAGGTTAAGTTACTACTGATTCTAAGTGCTTTGGAAGTTAAAGTGCAAGTTGCCACCCACACTTTAGCCAGACAAAGGAGTCAGCCATCTTGTATTCAAGACTCCATTTTGAATCCATACACACGCACACACACTACTCCTTTGTGAGAACAAAGGACCCCATTCATACATCCTACATACACACAAAACACCTTGAACATTATTTTGAATATACATCCTTTTATTATATCACATGGTTATTATTCATTTATGCCACTGTTTATTCATTTGACAAATTGTTAATTAAACGTTATAAAATTCAGATTTTCGTCTCCAGTAGCTTTGTTGTGTCGAAGAGAAGTCTCTGCTCCAAGGATTCTACGAACTTCAAGAAAGACTGATAAGAGTTTTGGATTCAATTTTTCCCCGGTTAAAGGGGAATGGTGCCCCGTATATCTAAGAATATCTTAATTAATTAATAAATCAGTAAATATTTACATATTTACAGAATTTATTGAAGAATCCAAAAGTAAGTTGAAGCTTACTAATTGTTCGCTCCTAATAACCCCAACACAGTCGTCATTTGCATTTTTGCATGTTTTTACTGTGTGGGCATCGGAACGAGCCCCCGCACCGTGAGGACAAACATCTCAGCTCTAAAGCGGATCTTCATCCGCATACGTCACACGTCACATGATCAGGAACCAGAAAATCCATGTGTTAGGAGATCGTTTTGGGCCACTGCTGTAAAAGTGAGGCGCGAACCGGAGAAGCTTCTGCCGATGACAATTCAACAACGGATTATGAAAGAACGGATAACGCTCAAAACGTACAGATTCTTCCTGATGTAAGAGGCGAGTCTCCTCTTTGTTTGGATTGTTTTGGCGTTGACATCATCCTAGCGCGCAACGTTCTGTTACTCTAAAAAACTACAGTAAAAACGAAGAGAAACGCTGGCAGCGAAGGGCTTTACCCATCAGGAAACAGCTGACAGCAAATGAGTTAATGTCCACCATCATCATCATCATCATCTATTTCTATAGCACCTACCACTATCTTTGTAGTAGCCCAAGGTGCTGTTATATCAAAAACCTTGCTCAAAAACTTACAGCCTTCTGTTTCATCTGAGAAAAAATGACAGTCTGATTTCTGAAGAGGCACAAACAAAGACCAGGTCCAGCTGCCACGTCCAGCTACCAGCTCCAGCCACTGTCTAGGCCCATCCACCAGGCAAGGCTCCCAGATCTAACCAAGAGGAGAGGCTGGAAAATCAGCCAGCAAGGACTACCACCAATCAGTGGAAACTTCACCTTCAGTCACCAAGGTAGGTCTCAAAGCGGCAACATACGTCAATGTGCTAGACTCTTCACTAAGGCTAGCTGGCTATTGTACTTCCACCATAATGCCAAGGCTACAAGCTACCAGAGAGGTACATGACATCAAAAAATCTCTGGACATGCTAAGAGAGGAGGTGTCTGTTGTTAAACCACAAAAGACCCTGCTGGTGGAAGTCGAAGCATTGAGGCTGCAGAATACAGAAAAGGACAAGAGGATTGTGTCACTGGAGATCTGTGTTGATGAGTTGGAGCAATGTGCAGGACTACATTACACCATAGTCACTGGGTTAAAAACAAAACAATTGGCGGTGTGGGGGTGGGGGGGTTTGGGGGGGTGGGGGGTTAGAACCTTAAGAAGGTGCTATACAAATGCAGGCCATTTACATGTCTGATTTTGAACCAGTTGCAATCCTGACATCAAAGGTGATTTTTTTATTAATTGCACAAATCCAAGTTAAAAAATAAAATAAAATAAAAATTGGCATAAAGAAATTTTCCTTTTCACCACTTGAGAGAGCTCCTGCTGCTTCTAGTTGTTCCTTCAGCCATTTAAAAATGGACAGTTTCATCCTGCAGGACCCCCATTTTCCACTGGGCAGTGCAAGTTGGAGTGAGGGCTGGGCTACCATGTTCATGGTCACTTGGTGAGCAGCAGATTGCCTGCAGGAGCACACCATGCCCTGCATGTCCTCCCCATCGACATATATGGTCCTCCCCTATAGTGTAAAAGAGGGGAAGCAATTGTGCAAGGATTATCAGTCTCCCATTACAGCAAATGTCACTACATCAGCAGCACTCAACCTGATTATGTCAATAAGGAAACTCACTGGCAGTGTTTACAGGCTACAGCAGCGGGACCTGGGGGAGTTGAGCTGCCTCAGCTTTAGGCCAAGAAGAAACGATAGCAGAGAATCCAAATAAATAAATAAAACGAAGGGAAAAAAAACACCTGCCCCAGTAGCTGCAGTGCTGCTGCAAAACCAACAAACTCAAAGCAGTGAGAAGTCTCTGTACTTCCTCTAACCAATTTCAAAGACAAGATTGAATCTGACTGCTACAGCACAGGAGAAATAATGAAGTAGTATTTGCTTAAGTGCATGACAACAGCATTATTACTCATTAGCTGTTCGGGTGACAGAATGAACATTTTCATACAGCCAAATGTCCCACTGAGCTTTTTCTGAAACATTCAGAGAGATTTTTGTTGCTTCTTAAATACAAACGAGCAACAAAGGCTGGATGAATAAAACATGAAAAAGAACAACAATTCGAATATAAAGGAATTTGCCCACCAGTCTTTCCTGCATATTTTCATTTCCCCCTCTCCTCGGGGTCTCTTCTTGCTTTATAATATCTTATAAACAAATTGAACTGGGTATTAAAATAAATCTGTAGGCCTTTTCGCTCCATGACTGTCCGTAAATCTGACATCCAAGCCTGTGCTCTGGATACTTTAGCCCTACAGTGGCAAACGGGTACCTGGCCCGTTTCTACAACATGACAGAGAGCCAGTGCATGCAGTGCTGAGACATTCTGAGCGTGTGGGGATGTGTGTGTGAGTGGATGAATGATACACTGTAGTGTAAAGCGCTTTGGAGTCCTTACTCTGAGAGGCGCTATACAAGTGCGGGTCCTTTATCATTTAAGTTCTATATAGATTTTAAGATTGCGCCTCATCTTCGGTGGCAAAGAAGGAATCTCAGATCAGATATCGAGGACTGTTTCCAATAACCGTCCAGCCTTGTATCGATATTTATCGATAGATCGATATGTCTATCTGTCTGTCTGACTAACTCAGACTCTTGTTTTGTGCTCCCTCTTACCAAACTTGCAAGTAGAAACTATTTGAGAATTCTGGAACAGGACATTCAGAGCATAAAATCTTTGTGTTACAGGAACACCACTACCTTGGAGAATTTTCACAACAAAATAATCATTTATTTGGTCATGCACATGGACTCTCCATCCAACCACCCAACACGATTAAAACCATGATTGGAACAACTGAGGCACCGAGGAACAGCAAAACTAACAGCAGCAAATAGCAATCCTGGGTCTGGGAATTTCGTGGTATGTTACTGTAATGTTTTTCCCAAAGTAATGTGTTGGAGCGTAGCTGCAACTGTCATAACGAACTGAGGATGATTTATGGGTTTTTTTTTTACTTTGGCAAAAAGAAACAGAGGCACTCAAGTGGAGCCGGTTGCTTTGTTAGAGGTGTTCTGCACCTTTTGCTGCCTGAGGAAAAAAAATGCAGCATGGTGAAACTTTGAAACAGAACGAAAATGAGTGAGGGAAGTCAAACGTGTAATCCTCATCGGGCTAATGTACTTTTCAGACCTGCTGGGAGTGTATGGTAGATGTTGAGTTAAATGTGAGTGTGTGGTATTCCGGGACTCGGTCGGGGAGCAAACAGATGTATAAATGGGGCAATTCATGACTAAATAAAGACCCAACACTCAGTGGAGATTTGATTTTCCTTGCCTGTTTTCTTACAGTTTCATGTAAAACCATAAGATCAACTGGGACAACACGTTAGCTCAAAATCTGTCCCAGGAGTTGCAAGTCTATTCAGTTGGCTGTGGCAACCATCTTTGATTGGACTTACTCCAGATATTATGCACTTCAAGATCTTCATCCAGTGATTGGTTTCAAAAAGTTTCAATGAAATCCATAAAGCTGTGAATCCGACATTTAGAAAACACCCCACGCAAATACCCACCCCTACCCTTCACTCATTGCTTCTCTGTTTGTCAGGCATGTTTCCATTGTCGGAACTTCAGGGTAAATTATGAGATGGGGAAACTGAGCGGGAGATATGATGGCTCGGTCCTCTCGGCTGTTGAGTCTCCATTCAAATTCAACCCTTTCAAGAATTTGCACACATGTCAGCAAATTGCGACTGCCTCGGCAGTGAGTGGTGTCACTGATCAGAGCCAAAAAGCATCCATAGTAAGATTAATCGCATTAAAATGTGTGTTCTGTTGTGTCATCTACCACAAACTTCCTAACATGGTGAGATTTTGGATGGAAGAATTTGATTTGATTTGTCATTACACCAAAGCAGAAATCCAAGATAAGTGGTTCATGTGCTTCACGCTGGAGGGAGTATGGAGAGGTAGCCGCGGGTTGCTTCCATATCTTCTGGTTGTGCCCTAAGCTAAAGACATTTTGGGAGGAGATTAAACAAATGGTGGCGGAGGTGCTTGGAGGAACACTGGACTTCTCCTTTAGTACCATGTACCTTGGGAAAATCCCAGAGGATATAAAAGGAAGAGACTCACACCTACTGAAAATAATCTTGGTCGCATAAAAAAAGGCAATTACTAAATGTTGGCTGCAGACAAGCCCCCCACACCCCCCCCCCCCACACACACACACACACACACACGGACGCTGGTCATAAACATTATAGATATGATTCAACACACCTGCTGCAGAAGGAGAAAGGAGAGAGACTTTGGGAAAGATGGGAGTGTTGTACCTTAAAAGACTAGAAATTGATATCTGTGGGATGTGAAAGAATAGCCGCTATTCTGTTTGGATTGCCATTGCACCTAAGTAAGTCTGTATTATGTGCAAGAAACAAGATGATGAGTAACCTGAACTACGGGAACAGATGTAAAAATGTGTTAGTTTTTTTTGCCCTCGTTAGTTCTATGTGTCAAATACACTGAAAATCAATAGAGAGAAAGTAAAAAAAAAACAATTAAAAAAAGTTGTATTCCGTCGAAGTAAATCATAATTTAATCCATTCGGAGCACGTAAAATGCATGTAAAAGCATGTAAAATGTGGCATTTAATGACCAGAAGAAGTGTAGTTTTTTACATGCTCTGTGAGACGACAAAACCCTGTTTATGAAGTAGCTGCGGGGAAATTCCGCCATGTTTAGTATTATTGGGAGTTTAGTAACGACAGTTTTAAGTGTGATTTTTTGTCCCTTCCATTCTGCTTTACAAGTAACTCATCTAATTTCACTACTGCCAGTTGTTTTGGATGTGCTGATTTAATTTCTACCAAGTTACAACCAATATGCATGAGGAGGTAACCAAAGGTTCTGCCTAGCAACTCCAACGGGCCAGTCGGAGTACCTACCCCTGACCGTTCGGACAGCCCAGTCCAGTGGAGACACATGCATAAATACCCTGTAGTTCCAACTGTGGAAACACACCTATTAATCAGGATTACATGTTTGATGTCCCCATCTTACATAAGTACGTGTTCCAAGGTAAATAATAAAAGACAATGAAAGCAGTTGTTTAAAGTTAAACCCTGACAATTTATTTCTAAGACACAGAAAATGATTACAGTTTTCAGGATCCTGGGTCGATCACCGTCTTAAGTCCCTGGGAGTTCGACTGAAGCCTGTCTCCTGACCCAGGGTTTTATACTATTACAATCACTAAGGGAAAATGTGGTCTCTTCCCATTGGTCCGCTGGTGTCCATCTTTCTATCAAGGTCACCTCATTTCCAGGCAGTCTGCAAAATATCATGTCAGCACAAAAACACACTTCCTTCTATTTATTGCTCTTTTCTAACTGAGACCCTCGGCCCTAATCGGGGTCATAAGTCTCCAGACCCTTATGGGGTCTGGTGCCCTATCTCTTTGTGCACTTTGACCTGGGCCATCATTAACTCATGTAACTCTCTAGTGGTCTTCACTGCTGAGTTCAAACGTGTAACTTCTCATGCAACTTTTAAACATGCATTTTACTTTACCCTTAAGGTGTGATCATGCTAGCAGCTTTTATAAAAATATGTCCAAGGCATTTTAATATATGTGAAGCATTAGTTGTCAAATCATGGTGAGTAAATAAATGGTGGTTTCATTATATAGCATGCACGTATAAGCATTCTGTATTCAGTTATATAAAATAAGAGACTCGAGAATAAGAGACCTTTAATATCTTGATTAAATGATTGAGTCACAGAGTCAGTATTCTTTATTGCATTGTGTAATTACGAAATCAGCAAAACGTATGAATCTTAAATGATTAAATGATTATAAGATATAACTAATCTATATAACTATAAACTATAACTAATAACTATTATATCTCCTTGTGTGATTATCTGAGCCTTAAGCTGAGTGCTAGCAGGGGATATAACCTAATACATGTTGTAATAGCAAAGTTTAATTCATATATTTGTTTGTTTATTTATTTTTGCTATAACTCAAGTGAACAGCACGAATGCCCTTTGGCTGTAAAAAGAAAAGCAGCACAGATGATTCATTGAACTGCTGCAGTCATCCTGCCACAAAGACCACCACTACTAAGGTATAAAATCCTTCTAATGCAGCACTGACCCTTTGTTGAGAGTTGCAGTGTGTAGCACCTGTGTACCAGAGCTACTCTTGAATGAGAACGGACGACAGAGGCCAAAGTAATGTTGGTCTTTGTAAAACCAAGGCAGCTCGAAGGGCATTAAATCCCTTTTTCTAATAGAGGCCAGCTATTTAGCATCAAAGCCAGCTGTTGTGCTCCAATCAGTGCAAAAACAACTCCCAGAGCTCTTGGCTTTACCTTGTTCTGTTTAAAATTAATGCACTCAGCTCAACAGCTGCACTTTTTTGGGATAAAACTTAACTTGCACAAGTTGTGAATATTAATTCCATCCTTGCAGAGAATGAAACTACATCATTGTGAGACATGGGTACACAAATTATACGACGTGATAAATGAACAAATAACATGGCCAATCATTTTCACTCTCTAAATTATGAAGATGTGTTGCTTTGCACTCTAACAGTCCTAATATGTATTTATAGCCAATTATATCTTGTTTTTGTGTGTTTTGTTATTTGCGTTGGATCCCAGAGATGGAATTACAGCTACACACATGGTTTGTGAGACAAATGAGTTAATTTTTTCTGTTCAGTTTCTGATTTTCTTCATAATGGGGGTATTATTCTTTTCTTGCAACAATTACATTGTTTACTGCAATTCACTGAGTTTAGCTTTTATTTCTTAGGAAATATATATTTTTTATAATCTTGAAGGTTCTTCCATTTCTTTTGCAGAAAGTGATGTTTATTGGTACCAAACAGCAAATAATGTGAAATATAGTATTTAAATTAAACAATAACACACTGATATGTGTATATTTTCCCCTGCATGACAATTCAGCTGCAAAAACAAATAAATAATGAAAAAGTGTTCAAGAACAGTGTTTGTTTGGGCACATTACATCATATCAGTAAGAAAATACATAAATAAAAGTGCCACACTTCCTTTTTTCCATGGATAGCACATACCTTGCATCACATTTCCCATTCATTTTTCAATACAAACTGTTGTCATGGCAGGATGCGCCTGAGCAGACCCGGGCTGTCTTTGTGAGGAGCCATCTGCATGGCTTTAAAGTCCTCCATTAGAAAGTCAGTTATAAGCATGAATTTCCCCCTGAGATCGTTTAACCCAACTGCAAAGAAAATACGATTTTTATGGCGGAGTAAACATTACACTGCAGTCAAGAAATAGAATGGATGGCCTTGGTCCAAAGCTTATTTAACACTTGATGTCATGCGGCTACATGGTTTGTGCAGGCGGGATAACTCATTTGGAAAATGAAAAAGTCCTTTAGAGTGATGTGTGAGATCTAATCGGCCGCCGTATTGCAAGACTTGTAGATTACTTCTTGTCCGTCATTTCACCAAGTGTAAAAATGGTTGCTTAATGTGTCAAGTTGGTTTGTCTGGGGAGCTAAATGTGGCTGTATGGAAGTCTGACATTTGCTTTGCATACAAAAAGCTTCTCATTACAAAGAGATATGGTTCACTCCATCCTACACATGGAAACATAAAGAAGAGCACAAGAGGAAGTGGCAGAGACTGAAACGAACAATATTCTCTGCTGTTCAACCTTGGTGCTTTTTGATTAGGACGCAAATCCTCATCAAGCATGGTTCTTGATGCAGTTTTCCACACTGACCAATGGGTGGAGCCCAAAGACAGAGATTTCCAGCCCCTCAGCTGGTCACGTTGTGAGGCTCTGTCTGTGCAGTTCATGCAAGAAGACTGAATAAAACATGATGCTTCTATTACGCCTTCAGCGATACAACAACATCAAGACTTCAGTTCATTGGTGTCTGGAAGAAACCGCATTTGATTCTTTCTCTTTTTAAGCTTTAAAGTATATCAAGGGCTTATCACTCACTCAGAGATCTGAAGGTTTATTGTGGTAATTGTGAGCTCCACTTACAAAGATGACATGGTATTAATATGAACAACAAAGAAAAGCATTGGTGACTTAAATCTTCTTTATTTGGGTGCAGAAATGGTTTCATCTTCCCTTTTATGACCACCCACACGAAGCCCTCGTGTACAGCTGTTTATTATGAGTTATGTTTCCAGTGAAAGGTTGAAGCCACTGACCTCAGTCAAGCATAAATTAATTGTCAGAGATGTGAAATACCATACAACGTTAACCCTAATGGAAATAGAAGAAATGGAATGGTAACAAGAGTTATTTTGTAACAAAAGAAAAAGGTGGAATAATCCTGGTTAGCTAGAAGAATACACGTACATTGTTGGTTTCAATTCAATTCAATTTTATTTATATACTACCAAATCATGACAAGAGTCATCTCAAGGCACTTCACATAATAAACATTCCAATCCAGGTCAGTTCATTAAGCCAATCAGAAAAAATGTTTCCTACATAAAGAACCCAGCAAATTGCATCAAGACTTTACAGCAATCCTCATACTAAGCAAGCATATAGCGACAGTGGAGAGGAAAACTCCCTTTTAACAGGAAGAAACCTCCAGAGGATCCTGGCTCAGTTTAAGCAGCCATCCACCACGACTCACTGGGGATCGAGAAGACAGAGCACACACACACACACACACACACACACACACACACACACACACACACACACACACACACACACACACACACACACACACACACACACACACACCAAATATACCAAGTAATGTTTCTATGGTTACATTGTGATTTCTTGGTAAATATTCTATTTGCGGTGAGACAAACTTTATTGTATTTATCCTAGTGAATCTATAATTAAACGGATAAACTAGTAGTAGCACATTCAAGGTCAAGGAAAGCAAAAAGTTATTATCAGGTGAGAGAGAATGTTTAAGTGGTTAGCAGCAGTGTTCAAGCCGATGGCCCCCTCCATGAGGCCACCACAGCTCAGCAGAACATCATTCTAGCTTATTCTGGGGAGAAAAACACTTACAGAAAAAATAAAGTTAACAGCTGAAATTGCAGAAAATAATACAGTTAAATAGCAGATTGTAGAAGAAATTAGTAGAGTGTGAGAAGTGGTCAGTGTATCCTCTAGCAGTCTAAGCCTATAGCAGCATAACTACAGAGAGAGGTTATACTCTGGCTAACCTAGCCTTTTTAGATGGAGGCATGTTGGAGGCAGGCAAGGGAGAGCCGTCTTTACTGACTGTACACTCCACCTCCCTCTCATTTTGTGTTTGAGAAAGATAGTAGGATGGAAAAGAGATGAAATAATAAATCAAGGCATCTTCTGCAGCGATGGGAGTGTTCTGTTCGGGAGGAGTTGAGACAGAAGTCAAAGCTCCTGATTTACTGGTTTGTTCACCTGTGGTCATGAGATGTGGATCACAACCAAATGACTAAACTCTTGTATACAAGTGGCTGAAACAAGCTTCCTTTCTAGGTTCTGCTTCATTTGAGGGGCTCCATCACACTGTAAAAATTCATCTATAGAATTTACCCAATAAATCTGAGGTAACAATTTGCATAGCCTTTTTTGTGGTAGTGTCACAATCTGCCCCTGCCTCCCTGACTGTGTCTCTCCCCTGCCTGATTAGTCTTTATTGTTCTCACCTGCCCCGTGTTAATCCGCCCATGTGTTCCTGATTTTCCCCTGTGTATTTACACCTCCCTTCTTGTATCAGTCTTCTACTACACCCATGGACGTAATTTTGGGGGGGAGACAGGTGGGACATGTCCCCCCCCCACTTTTTCCAAAGTCAAGTTTTGACCTCTGCACTTTTTACCATCCAAAAATAATATTACGCTATATTAAATTGACACTGGTTTAGATCTAGGACCAAGCGGAAAACAACTGTTTGTGTCGAAGCCTGTTTCCCATTAGAGCATACTGTAAAGCGCCCCCCCCCCCCCTGCCCCCCCGTGTCCTCCCCAACTTCTAAAGTGAAAATTACGTCCATGACTACACCTCTAGATGTACGCGCACAAGCACTATTGCACCCTAGTGGTTATGTACACAACAACAAACCACCTTAAATGTGCATATCCACTTATCAGTAATAAGATCAGTAGTTAAACGTTGGATGTGGCGATGCTAACTGCTTTGTAACTGCTATGATCTCATTGGACATGAGGAAACAAGAATCATTTGGTTTTTCTTTGGATGCTGCAAACCAGACATTCAGACACAAATACTTTAAAGGGAAATTTAGGTTTGACGTAATAGGGTGCACATGTTCAAACCTTTGCAGTGCCGATCGGTTCCCTCAAAAGTGGATTTGGTTTACCCCCAAACCCCTAGAAAGAGGCAAAACAAGTCTCTTTTCTCCTTTTAACCTTTTTTACTTTTGAAAACCATCGTCCTTCCAATTACAAGTCTGTTTTTTTAAAAGGTCAGAGAATATGCATGAGCAAAACAAAAGCATCTGTTTCACAGTTGTCTTGTGTGCTCTGTTTGCAGATGTGGGAAAAGAAAAAAAATGTAACTTGCTATGTGTGGCACAGTGAAAGATGCACTGTCAAGTGTAAAAAGATTAAACTGGAAATAACCGAAGCATCAGCTTTTGCTCTACTTCACAGTTTGATCATGAAAAACTCACCTTGCTGTCTCTGGCATTGCATGCTTATCGGCAGCTCACTGATTTAAAACTGAGTGAATATATACATATATATATATATATATATATGTATATATATATATATATATGAACAATTTTATTTTTAGCTTGTAGAGGAAAATGTGGAAGTAGATTATTTTTGCTGGATACTCTGACTCATGTTGATTTGCACTTTTTAAGGTCTTTTTAAAATTTCAGGCTGATAGTTTATCTTCATTAGCTTGTTCTTGTTTGGTTTTTATCTACAATAGATGTCAATGTTTGCGCAGTAGACCTGAATCAAATCGGGTTTCCAAAATTGAACATCCATCATCTGCCTCTCTCATTCTTCTCTGCTTTGGATAATTGACTCAAATCGAATCCAGATATTTGTAATGTAATCGAGAATCAGCATGTGGAAAAAAGGGTGGAAGCATGCATCTGAGGTATTTTATTAGATGTGTTTATGTGCACAGCCAAGTTAAAAAACATGATGTAACTTCAAAAGAATAATAGTTCAGAGGATGGCAACATTATTTGACATGGTCTAATTTGGGCTGTCTGGAGAAACAACTAACGCAGCATCTAAATTAAGTTCCTTATGTTTTTTTTTTATTATTAAATAATTTTATTAAAGTACAAATAAATCCCAAGTAGAGAAAAGCAACTTTGTGGTTGCCACATTGGCGTGGAACATGCATTATGAATTTTGGTTAACAATGACGAAAAATGTTGTAAATACAGCGATTTAATCTGATAACTGAAATGATTTCATTATAGTATATTAAGTGTGTTTTTTATTTCCTTGTTATGATCGGTGGAACACGAATGGGATGTGTGAAAGACTGATGATGCTCTTTGGCCAGGTTTATTTGACTGACAGCATCTACAGCCTGTGGTCATTCTGAGACTCCGTTAATTTTTGAAATGTGTCACTGGGGCTCATTTTTGTGCGACCTCATGCTTGTTTTTTTCATTAGTTTGATTTATCAATTCAACTGGAAAGGTACAGTGTAGGTGGTGGTTGTAGGGTTATTCTGGGCTGAGTAAACAACAGTCTGATGTCTCTGCCTGTGAAAGGTAATGTCCAGGTTATGTCATGGGTTTGTTACATGATCTAAATGATTTAACCACCTGGGGTCTCATTTATCAAACATTGCATAGAATCCTTACTAAAACCGTTCTTAAGCTCAGCAAAAAAAAAAGTACTTACGCTAAGTAGGTTTGTGATTTATCAAACATGGAGTATGCACAGCTGCATGCAAGGTTCTCAGCTGCTTTTTAGTCACATCCCGCCCTCACCACGCCCACTTACTGCCATAAATAGTCAATGCAAAGTGCCTTGTGAATCTCATGCATATACATAAGCTGGCTGTTGCAGCACTCCGCCAATGACGATGGCGACCGTAGATCAAGGCAGATCAAGGAAGCGCAATTTCACAGAAGCAGAAATTCAGGTACTTGTGGGTGAGGTGGAGAAATGAAAGGAAGTGCTTTTGCAAAACAAATAAGAGAAAATCCATGGAGTGGCACAGCGTTGCTGAAGTCGTCAACGTTGTGAATTCTTCAGAGAGATCTGTGGCGGATATAAAAAAATGGTCCAATCAGGATTCGATCCCTACACTCCCGGGTGAAAGTCACGCACGTTAACCAGTCAGCCAAACAGAGATCTCCCCTGTACAAGTAGCCAGGGCGCATCATCAATCGGGTCACAGTGACAGGACACACACACTGTCACAGATGCATGACATTCTGTCTCAATCTGTCCCTCTGCTGATATTCCGCATCCCATATTCTGCGCTTCAGGCTGTGTGTGTGTGTGTGTGTGTGTGTGTGTGTGTGTGTGTGTGTGTGTGTGTGTGTATGCACGCGTGTGTGTGCGGGGGGTCTTGCTCTGTGTGAAAACGAAGCAGTACAAGTGATAATGCTGCAGGATTTCATGATTGTATCCTTCTCAGCAGCAGCACTGCAGGTGCTCTCCATGTCCAACATGTGCGTAAGCCAGGTCCTTAGTCAACTTAAAGTTGCACACATTTTTTCGCTAAGTTTTCATTCATAAATCCCAAAGTTCTCCATCACCAATCACCAATGTAAGATGGTGCTTGTCCATGTAAGGCCCTATAGACCAGAACCAGGATCTTGAAATGAACCCTGAAGTTGACTGGCAGCCAATGAAGCTGGAGGAGAAGCGGGGTGATGTAGGTGTGTTTGGAGGACTTGGTCAGAAGCCGAGCACAGGCATTCTGAACCACCTGTTCAGGTTCAGGGAGGTTCTGCTCAGACACGTGAAAAGACAATTATGGTAGTCTAAGCGTGAGGAGATGAAGGTGTGGATAACGGTCTCAAGTTCAGAGCGGGACAGAATGGGACTCAGCTTATGTTCCTGAGATGGAAGAAGGGAGAGCGAACAAGATAACTGACATGAGAATCCAGGGTGAGAGCTGGGTCAAAGGTCACACCAAGGTTCCTGATGGAAGGTTTGGTGTGAGAAGCAAGCTGACCAAGAGAGTTTCTGACTTTGGGAACCAGCTTGTCTGGGGCACAGATGAGGATCTCAGTCTTATCTTCATTCAGCTGTAGAAAGTTCCCAGCCATCCAGGTTTTACTGGATTCTAAGCAGGTGTATAAGAACTGCAGCTTAGACATCTCATGGGGCTTAAAGGAGATGTACAGTTGGATGTCATCTGCATAAAGATGGTAGGAGATTCCTTTGAAGGAGCTCCGGATGTGCTGAAGAGGGAGCAGCTAGAGGAGGAAGAGCAGAGGCCCCAGCACAGAACCTTGTGGTGTAACCAGACTATGGACAAGAATAGAAGTAGAGTGGACATCAAGGGAGGGGCGAAGACGATTAATGTTACAAAGATGGAAATAAGCTGACCGTGTGATGCTATTGATATGAGATTGGAAGGATAGTGTGCTGTCTAGGATGACACCCAGACTCTTGACCTGGGGAGAGGGGGAAACTGAAGTATTATCAACTGCGAGAGAGAAACTGTCAGATTTTAAGAGGGTGTTCCTGGTACCAACCAAAAGAAGTTCTGTGTTGTCTGTACTTAATTTCAGGAAGTTCGAACTGAACCAGGATTTCATTTCTTGAAGGCAGGTGATGAGGGAGGAGGGAGTAAGTGCAGAATTTGGCTTACTGGACAAATAGAGATGGGTGTCATCCGCGAAGCAGTGAAAATGAATATTGAATCTGCGGAAGATATTGCCAAGGGGAAGGATGTATATAATGAAAAGGAGGGGCCCCAGGACAGAGCCCTGGGGCACACCAGAAGAGACAGAAGAGGGCTGTGAGCGGGAGGATTTGATAGTAATGAACTGAGTGTGACCTGATAGGTAGGACTGAAACCACTGAAGTGGGATGTTAGCAGTGCCGATGGAAGATAACCTATGGAGGAGAATGGAATGAGATATTGTGTCAAAGGCCGCACTCAGATCAAGGAGGACCAGGATGGATAGTAGACCGGAATCAGCAGCAATGAGGAGATCGTTAGTTATTTTGAGGAGGGCTGTTTCTGTGCTGTGAAGTGGGTGGAAACCGGACTGGAAGGGTTCATAGAAGGAGTTTAGTGTCCGATGGGTGTGGAGCTGGGTAGCGACTATTTTTTCTAAAACTTTGGAGACAAAGGGTAGGTTGGAGATGGGGCGGAGATTAGTAAAAATGTTAGGATCCGAACCAGGTTTTTTAAGTATTGGATTAACTGCAGCAGTTTTGAAGATAGAGGGAACAATACCGGAGGAAAGGGATGCGTGTATGAGAGCAAAGATGAGAGGGAGCAGGGAGGGGAGGCAAGATTTAACCAAGGCCGTGGGAAGGGGGTCGAGAAGGCAGGTAGAAGGCTTTGACTTGTGGATAATATCTGAAATCTCAGAATCACTGGGAAGTTGGAAAATGGAAAATAACTGTGTTGGTTCGGGAGAATCATATGGGGAGGTAGGTGGGATGCTTTGGTTGATTGCACGGTGAATGTTTATTATTGTTTCATTGAAGAAGAGAAGAAGGGCATTACAAGTAGCAGTAGAGCACATGTGTGGGGGCAGAGTATCGGATGGCCGGTGAATTTTATTGATAATGGAGTACAGTGACTTAGTGTTGCCTCGATTGGAGTTGATTAGACAGGAGTAATACTGTTGTTTGGTTAGTATAATTAAGTCCTTATACTGAGTCATATGATTTTTATATAGTTCTTTGTGAATGGTGAGACCAGTTTTTCTGTAGAGGCGTTCAAGCTGCCTGGATTTGGTTTTCAGCATCCGGAGTTGAGGGGAAAACCAGGGAGCAGACTGACAGAAAGTTACAGAACGGGTTTTAACTGGAGCAAGGGAGTTTAAAATGTGAGCTAACTGGTCATTGTAGAGAGCAGCCAGGTCATCAGGAGAGGAGAGATTGTCCGGTAGCTGAATGTTATCAATATAGGAGGATAAAGTGTCGATATTGATGTCCTTTATATTCCTAAAAGAGATGAGCCGGGTTGGTTTGGTAAAAGAAAGCTGGGTTACAATATTGAAAGAAATAAAATAGTGATCAGTGATGTGGAGATCATCAGCTGCACAGTTAAGAGGGGTGAGACCAGAGCAGCACAGCAGATCCAGGCAGTGTCCTTTGGAGTGAGTTGGAAAGTTGATGTGCTGATTAAATCCAAGGCTGTCCGGGCAGGATGAAAAGTCTTTGGTGAGGGGAAGATCGCTGTTGTCCATGTGTATGTTAAAATCTCCAAGCACTATTACATTAGATGAGAGTGTAGATAAATGAGTGAACAGTACTGAGACTTCTGACAGAAAGTCTTTGTGAGGTTTAGGGGGGCGGTAGATTAATCCAATGATAGTGGGGGTAGGTCCATTAAGTTTAAAAACCAAATACTCAAAGGAATTAAAATCGGAGACAGACACTGGCAAAACTTTCCAATTCTCGCGATAGATTATCGCGAGACCTCCTCCGCGAGAACCGCGTGGTTTGGTGAGGTAAACAAACCCGGGAGGAGTAGCGTCGTTGAGCTGGGAGAAATCAGCTGGCTGCTATCAAGTTTCGCAAAGACACATGAAGTCGATTCCACGGCTCTTGATGAGATCGTGAATGAGATGACATTTCCTAGTGAGAGAGCGGATGTTGAGAAGGCCGAAGTTGACGGTGGTGCTGTCACATCCATGAGCGTTAGCTGTCCTGGCGAGACTGGCTAATGAGGAGTGATCAGTTGTTCGGCGGTATGGAGGAAAGATGGAATGCAGGATTGATAGGCAGATTGGTGCGGCGTCTGCAGTGATACGGGTGTTGTACCAATCTGTCGTGGTGCAAAGAGAGCTGAGACAGAAGGCAAAGCTCTCAGTCTACTGGTTGACCTACGTTCCAACTCTCAACTATGGTCACAAGCTTTGGGTAGTAACCAGAAGAATGACATTGCGGATAAAGTGACTGAAATTAGCTTTCTTTGCTGGGAGTCTGGGATCTCCAGTAGAGATGGGGTGAGAAGCTCAGACATCTGGGAGGGGCTCCGAGTAGACCCGCTGCTCCTCCACATCAACAGGAGCCAGTTGAGCTAAGAAGTAGGTCTCTGTGTGTGATTTAATGTGACTGGGACCACAAACTAATCTTTTTTTTTTATCATTTAGGTGAACTACTGTTTCTCATCAGCTTGTTACTCATGCACAATTAGTTCATATCATGTAGTTCAAATTACTGAGATGCATCATCAGCTGACCAGTGCGAGGGATTCAGAGACACGCCGTATGTATAAAATCCACTTTGTTGGTGTACCAATTATTTCAGCGTAACGAAAATTTGAAAGTGACACTTTGAATAACGCATGAGGTTGTCGGCTCTTTCTCCACAAACTGGGGCTGATGGCAAAACAGGTAAGCATGTGAATAAATGGATGTCACTTTAATAAATGTATCGGACTGTAAAATCAATTATAATTGATCCCCCATTTATGAAACTTGGCAGGAACATTTATTAAACCTCTGAGGGTTTGTGGTTTGATTAAATGGGCCGAGTAACCGAGGCCTGGTTGTTCTTGTGTCATAACGCCACTTGGTTGTAAAGCGCTTTAATAGCGTGTCAGGTAACATTTATTTGCCATTTGTGTCTTGTCACTTTGTGGACAGGAGTTGTCTTCATGCTGGTGCAAAGCAGCACTGGCGTTTCTCACAATCTGAGTTTAATCCTCGGGTGGTGAAGCTTCATGATAGAACTTAGAATTAATTTTTAAAATGCATGTCACAGAATGAGCGTGCCCCCTCAACTTGTGCAGGCTGGGGGTGACGAGTAGGTGGGACCTATCTCGTCGTTTTGACAACATGGCCTGAAGATATGTTTGTGTGTTTTGCAGTTTTTGTATGCTTGCTTGTTTTTAATTATTATTATTGGCTACATTAGTAAAACGTATTCATGCCAACCACCAAAAACATGTTAACTCAGTAAACAAGACAAGCTGGGAGTTTTCCAGGCAGCCATGGAGAAGAATATTTTAGAGTTCAGCATTGGCGTGTCCAGGTCTTTTAAGATGGGGTGGCCCAGGTGGGGCTCTTGCTTATGCATGGGTGGCTGGCACGTATTTTTAATTTTTCCTCAGAAATTTGTATTTTCTCCACACAAAATCTTTTTTTTCTTCATACTGGTGAATTTGTGAGTTCCACGCTGTGTCATGACAATTTTTCTCTCTTCTTCCTACAGCACCAGTGCTCCGCCCACACGCATCACACACTGTGCATGGGGCCAGGTGGGCACCAAAAGAAATGACTTCCATGAGACGCTCCCCCCACTCGAACACCGGCCGTCACAGAGCAGATCTGCTAGCCCACTCCCTCCACCACCCACCCACCCATCTCGGAGGGTCGTCGACAAAATGTGCGTACAATCAATCAACCAAACTTTATTTAAAGAGTGCTTTACACAGGCAAACAAGCCCATCAAAGTGCTTCACACTAACACACTAAAATCAAATCACCAAAGTAGCAACAAGAAGAGCTCAATAAGATCAAAGCAATAAGTTTGTCAACACGTGTGTCTTAGACCATGTGGTCTTTATGTCAGGTTATGCACGCTGTTGTGGACATAATGTGCTTTTGACAGGTGGTATTTTTTTACCGACTCTTGGGGTGGTCAGTCAGATTTTTAGGATGGCATGTGCTACCCCAGGCCACCCCCTGGACACGTCCCTGGAGATCAACTGTATTTACTTTCTCCAACTTAAAAATAAACCCAAGAAAACAATGGTTTTGCCCTTTAGTTACACCAGATCCTTTCATTTGAGATAGCCCCCCAACACACACACACACACACACACACACACACACACACACACACACACACACACACACACACACCAACTAATATTCAGTTTCAGTGAATCCATGCAGCTTCCATTGAATCCAGCTTTGAACCCTTTATCAACATCTTGACACAATCACGAGTCAGATGTCTAATTTCCATTTGGTCTTGTGCCACTGAGCTAATTAAAGATTTAAATTTGTTTGGATGATGAGCAAAAATCAATAGCTTGTCTCTTTAGACACTTTAGTGGAGTCAGTAGGAAAGTTTAGCACATGCGTTGTATTTTTTTATTTTTAGATAAAACAGCTCCAGGCCTGAAACCTGCAATGATTTAGGCTAAGCTGGAAAAATGCGTGTTCTTAACTGATTTCCATGTTGTACATTCACTGTGCACAGAGGCGATTACACGAGTGATTTAATTGTCAGTTTAATTGTCAGTGAATGAAATGTCAGATGCAAAGTGTCATATGTCATTCATTCATTTGTTCATTTCAGTTGTGTTTTTACACTTTCAATTTCATTACATGTTAACTGTCAGTGTTGGTTAATGTGCATGAAGGAAAAGTCTCAACACTCTCCACAGGAGAGGGAGCGTGAGGTGAGCAGAGCGGGTCGGTCGGCAGGATTGGAGAACGATGCAGAGAAGAGTCCAGAAATCCTATGGAGCACGAGTGAACAATCCTGAGGTGTCGCTGAACCCAAAGACGTTCCAAAACCTGGAGGCAGGTAACCAAAAAATCCAAAGTCACAGAAGTTCAAAAACACTAGAGTATCCAAACCAAGTAGCACGAGGAGGGCTGGAAACTATCAAGCTGTAGCAATCATCCGGCGGCGTCGAGGTGTGCTCTCCATCCTCCTCAAGTAGCAGGACCCTCTGACTGCAAACCAGATGCAGCTGGGAACCTCCCTCTCCTGCAACACACAACTCAAAGGTCGAAAACTAAGGCCTAGTCCACATGTAGCCGGGGTTTTTTAAAAACGAATACCCGCCCCTCCAAAAACTTGCATCCACACCACCGCGTTTTAAAAACAAACTCTGTCCACACATACCCAGATAAATATGTTGTTAAGGACATGCCAGACCTGCAGGCGGCAGTACTTCCCCCGTTCTTAACCTCGTCCTTCGTCTGTGGTCTTCCGCAAGGAGCAGTAATTCCGCTTGCAAAAACAAACAAGCAGAAAGCGTTTGGACAATTGATGGATCGGGTAGTGACAGAGCTAAGCTCTGAAGGCTTCCATGATGCCGGCTAGTGTAAACACAGGTCGCACACGTGATGTCAGCATTTTTTTGTCGTGGAAAGTGACGTTGCGGACCTTAAAACTCCGGTTTTGTCCGTCCACACACAGTCACCCAAAACGGAGAAAACACAGATCTTCACTTTGGCCGGAGTTTTTAAAAAGATCCGTTTTTGTGTGAAAAAACTCCGTTTTCGTGTGGATGACAGGCCAAAACGTAGAAAAATATCTACGTTTTGGCAGATCCCCGGCTACGTGTGGACAGGGCCTGAGAGGAGTACTCACCCCAGCTCATGACAGGAAGGGACTGAAAAAACTGAGTAGACTCAATTTCAGTAATTTCAGAAAAAGTAACGGAGTTACAGAGGCTTAAGTAAAACAAGAGCATCAATTCATGCTGTAAAAAATTTTCAGTTATTTACCCTGATCACGTGAACAAGCAATATTCTTTTATAGGGAAAAAAAGGTAAAATTGTGCTCTTGAATTTAGCTTTTCTGATGCATCTTTATGTATTTTTTTTTCTTACTTTTGCATTATGGGCTCGACACACGGGAGGCGACATCGCCTCTCCTCCATTCATTTTCAATGAGACATGTGCGACAAAGCGATAATCGCGGGTCTCCCTCCTACCAAGCGAAACGCGAAAAACGTGCGTGTGAAATTTTGCGCTCATGCACGTGTCGTGCACAGGCGTCCCAGCGACGCGATTCCAGAAAGTTGAAACATTTTCAACTTTTCATCGCTGTCGCTCGGGCGAGGACCAATCAACAGAGGTTTCATTCACTGACCAATGAGCGGACAGGATGCTCCGTACATCTCCGAGCAAACATGAAGGATAAGTTGATTATTATTATGTTTTATATAGTAAAATCAGAAGTAAGATTTCACATAACTCTAACAGCACCTTGTGAAACATCATATCTATCGCTTTATTAACTCTGAACAACTTAAATAACCTAAATTCCCTCCAACCTGACACAGCCAAACAAAACAGCGAAAGTTTCGATTTCGCCATGGAACAGAACGCGTAGACGGCTTTGCCGCTGGCCGCTGCCGCGGATCGCCTCCCGTGTGTCAGTTGGGGGCGGATTTAGGACTGAAGAAGATCCAGGGCTTAACACACGCGCGCGCACGTGACACACACTAGTCAACATCATATTTGTCTTGTACCACATAATTTTTAATCTGAAGCTACATATTCAGCATATTCAGGGCAGAGTATTGTTCCTGTTAGTGTTTAGTGTGAGATGATAGTAAATATTCCCTTTCTTTCTCCAACAACTTTACCTGATAGTAAGCTAACTTTAGGCAAACCAGCAGCACAACAAATATTTTCAAATAAGACTCACAAACCTGAGTCAACACCAGTCTCATCAAAGCTGGGGTTCTGTCGTTGTACTTTTGGTCTGAAAAAAACGTCCTTATGTCCATCTTCACTCATGCGTTTCAGACAGAGAGTGTAGAAGAAGCCAGCTGCTGAAGGGCTTCTTCTTCAGTGGTGGAGGCTCAGGCAGGCTGTATACAAACTACTGCCAGCTGCGCCCTCTCTGTTGGACTTTGGTACTGCATGTTACTGCCGCGATTTAGATCCGGTGCTTTTCATGAAAGATCCGGGGCTTCAGCCCAAGTAGCCGGGCCTAACGCCGCCCCTGGTGTCAGGTAATAAAAGCGACGGCGACAAATTTTGCTGATCGCGGTCATTTGTCGCCTCCCGTGTGTCGAGCCCATTAGGCTTCAGTTTGGTCATTGATCACTATGGTGAGTTCAGAAATGTTATTGTAATTCTAAAACAAGTTCTTGTCATGGTTGGCCATTATATCAGAAAGTAGCACAAACAGGCAAGAATTCCTTTTTCCAGCTTTATTCAAACCTGCGTCACATGTAGCAATATCAGGCATCTATCTTAACTCCTCGAAGCACTTCTTCTCTCTCACCCACTTCTTTTCCTAGGCTGCCCACTTGTGAACACAGCAGGTCATTGGGGGTTCTTATTTATGTATTTATTGGTTAACCTCACACTAATCGACAATATTTTTCTCTATCATTTATTTTTGGATTGAATCTTTTTGTGTTAAATTAGGTCTGAGATAAAATTGTATTGTTTTGTGATCAAGCGCTGGATTGTCTTTTGCTGTGTTCTTCAGTTACCTTTATCAAATCAGAATCTTCCCTGTGCTTCAGCTTCAGACCAAAGAGGTGCAAGGGGGGAAACACATCCCTCCTGGATGCTCTGCAGATTTTTGTTTCCTCCTCCTTTCATGTCGAGTGTGTGTCCAGCATGAGAGTTGTGGAGTTCACATCGCAGCCCTCTCACCCCAAATTTACTCTCTTCAGCTCTCCTCTCAGATTTAGTGTGAGCTGTTTACCTTTTTGAGATTCCCACATCAGGCTTGGCTTTTTTATGTGATTTCTCTGCTACAGTTTGAACCATGACAGAGCAAGTGGGGATGAGTTCAAACTCCGCACCACGAGTGATTGCATTGATTTGGATCATTTTGTATTTGCTCTCTACAGTCTTGTGCTTGTGCAACATGATGCAGTGTGGTGTAATATGGTTAACCTTAAAGTGGTTGACACAAAAACCCAAATGTAGGTTGCATTGTGTGAATACAACTGAAAGTAACAAGACAAGAAAACACAAATCTGAAAAATTGCCACACACATGCTTGTAAAGCAAAGCTGCTGCATGTTTAGAGTTTGTGAAAAGTGAATGAATTGAGTATAACTCAAGGACAACACAGTTTATTTGAGCTGTTTTGGTACCAAAATAAAGGTAGGACTCCAGAGTAGAGGTCGACCGATATTGGTTTTTCTATTGCCAATACCAATACCAATACCGATGCCGATATGTAGGAGACAGCTGATGGCCAATATCCTGGCATCTTTCACCTTCTTTTAATGCTAAAATGTAACTGATAACAACAGTTAATGTCAACAGTTCTGAAGCTGAATCAGTTTTTTTTACTCTGAATTTATCTAACTGTTAAATCTTAACTTGGCTGAACAGTGTTGCAGTGGTTAGCACTGTTGCCTTGCAGCAAGAAGGCCCTGGGTTCAAATCCCAGCCTTCTGTTAGAAAGGTGCGATCTAAACCAGAACAGTTCCAGAGATCCCCACCGAGTCATGAAGCCTGTTAATTAAGGTGTTGTGATCAACAGTCTCAAGAGCTGCAGAAAGATCTAACAATACTAACACTGTGAATTCCCCGTTGTCTGCAGCCATCACGATGTCACTGGAAACTTTAAGCAAAGCTGTTTCTGCTGAATGATTTTTACGAAAACCAGATTGGAATTTGTGACGGTGGCACAGCAGTGATGTGCTCACCCCCATAATTGGAAGGTTGCAGGTTCGAGCCCCACTCAGTCTGTTGCTGCCGTTGTGTCCTTGGGCAAGACACTTAACCCCCCTTGCCTGCTGGTGGTGGTCGGAGGGACCGGTGGCGCCAGCGATCGGCAGCCTCGCCTCTGTCAGTGCGCCCCAGGGCAGCTGTGGCTACATCGTAGCTCATCCCCACCAGTGTGTGAATGTGTGTGTGAATGGGTGAATGACTGATTGTGTTGTAAAGAGCCTTGGGGGGTTCCAGGACTCTAAAAAGTGCCATATCAAATACAGGCCATTTACCAAGGGGAACTGTAGCAAAGGGAAACATAAACAATTAGCAAATTACGCTTAAACAAAAAACTGTTTGAATTTCTGTCCCGCGACCAAAGAATCCACCACAAGTTTTTTACACCTTCCATTGAGTTGTGTTTAAAAAAAGTTGTGAAAAATATCTCAATAACAGCCATCCACCTTAATTAGTTGATCTTTTTCAACTAAAGCAAAAAAGAATTTGTTAATTCCTTCTGAGCTGAAATCATACAAGCAAATATCTGAGCAAATACCCAAATTTATCCGAATTATTGATGCAAGAGTTTAAAAATAAATAAGTAAATAAAAAAGTTGAGAGAATCCACTAAGAGCAGTTTGTCTCATCTAATAGAAAACGTTCTGATTAGGCTTGAACATTGCAAAGGCATGTCTGTTAACGACTCTGGAACTGAAAAAAGAAAACATCATCCATTAGTGAAATAGCAGGATGGTTTTTTTCAGCACTCTACAACAAACCTGTCACTGTCAATATTTGCTTTCCCCCACCTCATTAACGCAAGTGAAGCGTGCAGAAATGCATTAATCTCATTTTCCCCACATTTGCATCTCTGAAAAGCACACTCTAACCCGAGTGGAGATATTCTAGAATCCTGCAGACGACTGGATGTTATCTGGGACCTTTTTAACACTCTGAGTGAATCATAGCTGTTTGTGTTGCACCAGCAAGCAAACAGACATCAGATAGAGTTTTATAATATTAAGTGCCTCTCAAGGTTGAACCGTGCCCTAGAGTCCAGCAGCCTTCACTATAAAACCATCCAATTTCCAACACATCTCTTTTTATACTGGATTAAATGGTTACGCTTTACAACAAGGGTCCCTTTATTAATGTTACTTATGCATTATGAGGCATTAATAAGCTATTAAATAAAGTATTAACAACTGCCTAACCATTATGTAATCCATTACTAAGCAGTAATGGTAAAAGGAACATTAATGAAGGCCCCCTTTAATTATTAATGCTTAATAATACACTAAGTAATGTTAATAAAGAGAATATTAATGAAGGGACCCTTTGTTTATTAATGCTTAATAATGCTTAATAATGCACTAACATTACTGAATGGGCCCTTTGTTTATTAATACTTAATAATGCACTAAGTAACATTAGCGAAGGGACGCTTTGCTTATTCATGCTTAACAATGCAATGAATGGGCCCTTTGTTTTGATAATGCTTAATAATGCACTAAGTAACATTAATAAAGGGACCTTTATTGCAAAGTGTTACATATAAAATTTTTGCGCTAACTGAGTAAATGTTATTGTGTTTTATTTACATTCTCACAGAGAAAAACAAAAACGACCCTGGCCTGCGTGGCACTTTTCATGGCACACACACTAAATGTTGCATTTTATTTGGAGTCACACGTGGCATTCTCATCTGTGCCCTCCTGTAGGGTTATATAACCTCCAACATCCCTGCAGCCACTGAGACAGAAAATGTCGTCTTCAGCTCACTGAGGCATACCAGCCCCTGACAACCATTACCGTGGCCCCGTGCTTCCTCTACAATGTGAGCATGAATAGATTTCAATGACTCCCACATGCTCAATCTTTCATGACAGGGATGTGTGTGAAATCTTAAGCCAGCCTCCCCAACTTCATTGCAGAGTGAGGTGTACACCTTGCAGCGGTATCGAGAATGAAAGCAGAGGAAAACAAATTCCACTTTAACGTGCCGTCACAGCTTTTGCACTCGCATCCTGCGAGATTGGAAAAGCCTATCATTTAGGAGCAACTGTCAAAACAAACTCCAGATAAAAAGCGTGAGAAAATCAAGAGTTTTGGGACAAAGATTAAAACTTTAGGGGTGCATGAAGTCACTTCTGCTGGAAAAAAAAAAGAAAAAGGATAACTTTGTGAAGGAATGACTGATTCTGCTGCCTCATGCCACACGGATTGCGCCAACACTAAATATGCAAGAAGGAGCGGAGACTAATGATGCTTGCCAATGAGGTCTTGAGCTGATATTATAACAGATTGCACTCCAGTCGGGGTCTAGCCAGTGGGAGAAAGGAGCAGCCTCTTTATTCATGTAGAAAATTGCCGGCACAAAGAGGAGAGGTAAACGTCATGGATGGGAGAGAGTTGTTTACACTCTAAGGGAAATTTTACACTTCAAAGGACTTGTCTCAGTTTTTGACAGTGAAAGATAAAGGTTATTTGAAATACAATTTTTCCCCCTTTGTACTTTCCAATCCAAGAAGTCCACATTAGTCCTGTGGTATTTCAGTCGCATGCATTTATTGTAAAGCTTATCAGAGCGCTCGACTAATTAATTTGCAAAATCCAAACAATGGCGCGTCCTCCTCTGTGATGCTCAACTTGCAGGCCTGTTTAGAAAGAACGTAGAAGAAAGATTAGGGTTCAGAATTTCTCGTGGCTTACAGCATGAAAGATGGCGCCATGACGGGGAAGAATAAAGAATCAAAATTTACCATCAGAATCATACATCCCATAAAAAAATGCAGCTACCACCTCATGTTCCCTCTGATGCAAGAGACCATCACCTGGAGCTCCAGCCGCCCTTCTGTCCATTTATTTCAAACGCAGGACTGGAAATCAATCAAAATATTACATAAATCAAAGGATTTTAGTGGAGTCTGTTGTCACCTGTCACAAAGATGGATTTCCCCGGATATCTGCGGGCTACAGTGGTGGGGTTTCTCCCCTCAGACGGAATGTGCTCCTTGGGTGGTTACGACCCAAGTTTGAAAGTGAGTGTTTTGTATGCAAATCACACTTTCTCAGATACCGAATGCAGTGGCAAACAGTTACCGGGATGATTCCTCAATAAGTTGTCATTTCCCTCCTTTTGATGTGCAGTGTTTGTCGCCTTTCTACTCGAGTCCCTTTTTATTTAGCTTTGAAAATTTTTTCCATCTGAGCTAATGAGATAAAGGAGAAGTGGTTTTAGGCTCAGCTAGCATAAACATCCCCTTACCTGAGATAAAAGCCGTGTCTCTGTGATGAAAGTGCATGCTTAGGTGTTTTTCCTAATTTGCACCCATTTCATTCTCACCTATGTCAGCTCTTATTTTCAGAGTTGCGTAGGTGAGGCAAATTTGAATGCCGGAACATGACTGGGAAACTGTAGAGAACACACAAGTAGCAAAATCTGCAGAAACATCCGATACGCTTCATCTAAAAGTTAAATAATGGCACAATGGCATGACCTGATGTAGTTTTGCTAATTGAGTTTTACAGTGGATTGCTTCTGGTGCGTCCCAGGCTGCTGCTTTCATATTTCAGAGGTGCTGATCAAGAGCTGGTTCACATTTCTCTGATTAAAAGCTTCGTGGGAAAGCATGAGCATTTGACAGCTCGATCGCTGCGGGAACGTGTCAGGTTCCTACCTCCTTCTGGATGTCTGACTAATCACGTAATTGCTAATGTTGTCTACTAAGATGTGCAAGTTTAACTTAATTTCTTCCTTTATTTTGCCAAAAAATCGTTTGTTTGTATGTTTGACACAAAGCAAATAGATGAAAAGAGACATGAGCGTGTTACATTTTAATGTCTCTTACAAGATAGCAATTTTTATTCATCACACCCTTAAGCGGTGTTGATGCGGGGAAATAAAACATTCAGTGAAGAGAAAAATCAATAATAGCATAGAAATTGGAGCACATATTTACCTTATTGAGCTCTTAGTCCAAAGATAGGTTGCATTTTTAAAGGTAGACTGAGCAGTTTTGGCACGCTTTTAGCGTCCCCTAGTGTCTGTTTAGTGAAACCAAAAGTGAAACTTATCTCCTCTTTGTACGGTTGTCTTTTTAACACCTTAAGCCTAATTTATACTTCTCCACGAAGGAGAGACGCACGTGCATTGACAGAGATGTTTTGCTTTCAGATTTCTCTGTCAGCTGGGGATTGTTGCAAAATAATTCAGAGGGTGTAGCCCTATTCTGAGGTATCCTGCCACCATTACAGTCACATATCCGATCCACAATAGTGTATTTACTATTGTGCTTCCATTGTTTTAATGTATTTCAGGGACTTTTCAACGTGGACAAATATGGCCCTCATTCCTCTTCACCTTTTCATGCGATCGGCACCTCTAAACTCACGTTTCCTGTCTTTTCCGTCTACGAATAAAAACGCTTGCTGCATATCTTTGTACTCTGTCAATCATGGGTGAAAAAATTCATATTTTCAGATTTTTCCCGCGATACGTTTTTTCAATCTACTCCGTGTTTCCCTCTAATTATCTTTTTTTTTAAGCGGCAAAGACAGTGCTGTTGATGAACATACAGGAAGCGGTGTGCTGACCAATCACAAGCTTGCGGTCTAGTTAGAAGTTGGGGCATGTCTCCGTCACCCTCTGAGAGCCAGTCGGAGGGCTCTTGCGCTAATGCATAATGGCGTTGCGTCCCAGCATAGATGGAGAAGGATAAATAATGCTTAAATCTAACAACTGAAATGTCTCCTCAGCTTTCATGAGTTTCTGCAGGAGTTATTCATCACTAAATAATATAACTTATAATAACTTTTTGGTTTCCTTGACTTTTGATGTGCTACTACTAGTTTATCCATTTAATTATAGATCCACTAGGACAAATACAATAAAGTTTATCTTTCACCAAATAGAATATTTACTAAGACACATTACGTGTGTGTGTGTGTGTGTGTGTGTGTGTGTGTGTGTGTGTGTGTGTGTGTGTGTGTGTGTGTGGTCTGCTCTGCTCTGCTCTGCTCTGTCTTCTCGATCCATAGTGAGTCGTGGAGGATGGCTGCTTATACTGAGCCAGGATTCTCTGGAGGTTTCTTCCTGTTAAAAGGGAGTTTTCCTCTCCACTGTCACTTTATGCTTGCTTGGTATGAGGATTGCTGTATAGTCACTGACACTAGTCAGTGACTTGATGCAATTTGCTGGGTTCCTTATATAGGAAACATTATTTCTGATTGGCTTAAGGAACTGACCTGAATTGGAATGTTTATTATGTGAAGGGCCTTGAGACGACTCTTGTCGTGATTTGGCGCTATATAAATAAACTTGAATTGAATTAAATGAAACAAATCAGCTGTGTTTGTGATCTAAAATATGCAAAAAACATGCTGGATGCAAACTACAGCACTAAGCATGTCAGCTCTATTTTTATCTAATTCCAACAGTGACTGGTCCAGCCTGGGGCAGATTTAGAAATTTGGGGGCCCAAGGTGAACACAGACACGGGGCCCCTTACACTAAATTTTCGACAATCTTACCTTTAACTGGATTTGCGAAACTCTCCCCTCTTCTGGCATGAGTTATTTCCCTTTTTATTAGTCCTCCTCTTTTTTCCTGTATTTCCCTCCCTTAGAGCGCTTTCAAAATTGAATCTGCTTTCTTTTTCCTGTCAGTGCTCCTGTGCTTTAGCCTTTGTATTTTTTTTTTCTATTTTCCTTTTTGGTCTATGTTTTCCTCCCTTTAAACATTTTCCATTGTCTTTCCTTTTCTGCTTCCTTTTGATGTTTACAACTGAAAAACGATGTCACTTTCAGAAGTGAAAATAAAGCTTTTATGAAGCATGCTGCTTCTTTCCCTTATTGGAGCCACTAGAATAACTCCACTTCATGCTTAATGTTTTGGCTATCGCTTTGAGTTTGTTACGAACGCTCCCACCTCTCTTCTTCTTTTTCTGCTTTCTCTTCTTCTTCTTATTTGTGGTCTCATGGCACTTGGCAAACAAATTTGGTGCATAACCGCCACCAATTGGATTGGAGTGAAATGACTACCAATAACTTCCTGTTTGTGCATCGCCATCTTAATAACCCTCTTATGACCATAATTATAACAGGGCCGCCTGGTATGTTTTTTAATCTTTTGGCTGTAAAATTGTAATAAAAAGTGCAAAGTGTGTGTAACTCTTCTCCTTTTTTCAGATCAACCTCAGCTTTCAGTGTATGGTTTGTATTTAGAATTTATTTCTATTAAAGCCCTTAAAAAATCAGCTTAAAAGTGAAAAAAGCAAAAAACGAATTTGAATTTTTTACATTTATTACTGAACAGGAACTTCAAAATGACTGGGCGAACAATTTGGAATGAACAATTTAAAATTTGATCTGTAATGCATCTATTGGAGACTGAGCAAGATGGCGCCCATGAGTGGCTGTGCGTCTGCTAGGCTCCTGATCTGTTTTGGTTATTTGTTGTTTTTATTGTTTTTTCTCTCTCTGGTGCGGAGTCCCTACTAACATATGATCGAGACTTACTGTTGTCGATCAGGTCCGAGATGATCAACCTCCAGAACTCCAATACCGGACCCGCTTTCCCACCGCCTCTGGAACCTGGCGTTAACCCAGATCTCGGCCCTCTGTTACCTTTCGGCCTGCCGCTGCCCAGGAGGCCATGGAAGAGGAAACGGGGGAAGAGAGCCGGCTTCTTCGTTCAGCTTCGAAAGATCCTGAGAGGCAAAGCTCTTCCCGATCGCTGCTCCGCGGCTGTGTTGTGGCGGATCCAACAGAAACTTAACGGAGTTGGGTTGACCTCACTGCTAAATGGAGCCCCTGATGCGGGACGCTACCTGAAGGCGTGGGAGACAAAGAACCTCCTCGGGCGTAGCCTGGAGTCGCTACGTAGCTTAGCCCGCCAGCCGCCTGCCATTATCGAGCCCGCGGCACACTCATCGCCAGATTCCTCCGCGAAAATGATGTTGATTAACGCGCGCTCCATCGCCAACAAGTCTCACATCCTCAACGATCTGTTCCAGACCAAAAAATTAAACTTTTTGTGGATTTCCGAGTTGTGGCAGAGCGAAAATGACGTCACTCATCTCCGTGAGCTCTGTCCTCAAGACTGCTCTTTCTTCTCTGCTCCACGGACCACAGGCCGCGGTGGAGGAACAGCTGCTATCTTTAAGAAACACTTTTCGTGCCAAATTATATCCTCAAACTCCTACAGCTCATTCGCGATGATCATGATTAAAATTGGTCGAGTTCAACCAATTTATGGAATTCTGGTCTATCACCCACCTGGATCTACTTCATCCTTCCTGTCTGACTTTTAGGATCTCCTATCATCAACTATTAAACTAGACAGGATAATCATTGTTTGGAGATTTTAACATCCATGCTGAGGATCTATCTAACTGCTCCACTAGGGAGTAGGGTTGTCACGGTAACCGGTGTAGCGGTAAACCCCGGTAAAAAAGGTTGACAACAATAATAACCGTCTAGTTTAAAAAAAAACTATATTATCTCGGTGGGTTATCGTGGCTGCGGTGTAGGCGCGGTGACCCATACCAGCCACCGTATCATCTGCTGAAGTTGCCGGTGGCACATGCGCACTTTGATGTTTACAACCAAAACTTTCTTGAAGCTAAAGCTGACATAATGGCCAAAGGAGGAGACGGCAGCGCTCAGGAGATTTATTATCCCTCAAAGAAGACAAAGTCGGAAGTACGGGCATATTTTAGATATTTGATGAATGCCGAGGGACAGCTGATAGAAGACGGCTATCCTGTTTGCAGCACGTGCAGAAAAAGAGTCTGTGAAAGGCAGCAACGCTTCAAATCTCATGACACATCTGCGTGACCATCACCCACAACTCTGCAGTCAACGCAAGGCAAGCTAACGTTAGCGTTTTAGCTCAAATGCGTGATCCGAGGATTTGGGTTGAGGGAGAATGCAACGAGTCACTATATAAAGCAGCCACAGCGCCGCTACCTGCATATAAACCGTGTCGCGGACACCCCCATGTTGAAATGACGCTATGCATTACGGGGCTCCCAGGGGCAGATAAGAGTTGGTCTCTCTCCGAGAATAATTATGAATTTAACAACGATTACTGCCTGATGACATTTTCCCAAATCTGCAAAGCTCACTGGGAGGACAGAAACCGAGGACAATATTTTCCTGATATAGGGTTTATTACTCAAGTAAGGGTAAAAAAGTGTCTGATTAGAAGGCTACTTGAGTACTGAGTATCATCTGATCTAATATTTTTAAAATGATGACATCAAACAGACATAAAATAAGAAGTTATGGGCAAATATTGCTATTTTAAAGACTAAAGGGGAAAAATGTAAACAAATAAACAACATAATTACAAAATAACACATTTTAGGCAAAATTTAGACACAAACTGAGGACAATATTTCCTGACATACAGGGTTTATTTAATTGTGTGAAAATGTAGCACGTTTAAAAAAGATACCGCGATAATACCGAAAACCGTGGTAATTTTGGTCACAATAACCGTGAGGTTAAATTTTCACACCGTGACAATCCTACTAGGGAGTTCCTAAACATGATGAATTATTTTAATTTCTCTCAACACGTGTCTGGTCCCACTCACAGAGCAGGCCACACCCTGGATCTGGTCTTTTCCTACAGACTTCTTGTTGATAAACTGCAGATAAATGATGTTGTGTTCAGTGACCATAAGTCAGTTTCTTTTCATATCAACTTAAATTCTGAATCTCTTTTACCAGTCTCTGCTAAGCAACGACATATTATCAACAGTTCTACCATTTTAAATTTCTCCTCCCTCTTTGACTTTGTACCTCCTTCCTCTGATGATGTAGAGCTCCTTACCAACTCATTTAATGATCACTGCCTCAAAATTCTAGATCAGGTCGCCCCTTACAAAACCAGCCGCAGTTCCAGTGCCTCCAGTTCACCCTGGCTGAACAACCAGATTCTTGACCTTAGACGCTCCTATAGAAAAGCGGAACGACGGTGGAAGAGGACAGGTCTGGTCGTTCATCGCGAATATTTTAAAGAACTTCTCGAGTCATACAACGAAGCTGTAGAAAATGCCAGGTCTTCTTTCTTCAGCAACCTCATATGTCAAAATAAGAATAATCCTAAGGTTTTGTTTGATACCATCTCCAGCATCCTGTCTTCTCCTCCGCAGCAGGCTCAGCTATCTTCAGCTATCTTCAGCTGATGATTGTAACACCTTTCTCCACTTTTTTGACAACAAGGTGCTGAATCTGAGATCCAGCATTCCACCAGCCCTCGCCCCCTCAGGAGGGGAGGTCCCCCAGTGCTCCGAGTCTTTCACCTCCTTCTCCCCAATTACACTAAATGACTTAACCACAATAATCAGTCAGATGAAACTCTCATCATGCTCTTCAGATATCTTAACTCCCTCTGTTTTAGTCGGGTCCCTTGCCTCTATCAGTCCATCTCTGTTGACTATAATCAACAGCTCACTGAGCCAAGGCTGTGTTCCATCTTACGTTAAAAATGCAGTAGTGACTCCTCTCTTAAAGAAACCCAACCTTGACGCCAGCTCCACCAGTAACTTTAGGCCCATTTCCAAGCTACCTTTCATCAGCAAAGTACTTGAGAAGGTTGTTGAAACCCAACTCAGATCCTGGTTTTCCAAGTCAAAGATCTCTGACCCCTTCCAGTCTGGCTTTCTGAAGCAGCGCTCAACTGAGACTGCTCTAGTAAGGGTGCATAATGACCTCCTGATGGCTGCTGATGCAGGAAAATGCTCCGTCATGGTCCTGCTCGACCTCAGTGCAGCTTTTGACACTGTAGACCACAACGTTCTACTAAACAGGTTAAATGGCCTGGCTGGGATTTCAGGTTCTGCTCTAGACTGGCTCTCTTCCTATCTCACTAACAGAACAGTCACAGTGAAGTCTGAAACCTTCTCTTCAGATACTGCCTCTCTAACATGCGGGGTCCCACAAGGTTCAGTTCTAGGGCCTCTACTATTCGCATTCTATATTCTTCCCCTAGCTGGCATCATTCAGTCTTTCCCAGACATCTTCTACCACATCTACGCTGATGATATTTAGCTCTATATGTCCTTTATGCCACACCAGTTGGACAGGCTGGCCACACTTGTACTCTGCCTGACCCAGATCAGTAACTGGCTGTCCAGCAACTTTCTTGTCTTAAATGCTAACAAGACAGAGACCCTAATAGCTGCACCCCCGGAACTTCAGCCAAAAATCGAGCAAGAAATTGCCTCTTTTTGCCCATCAGCCAAGGCCAACATTAGAAACCTAGGAGTTATTTTTGATCCAGCTTTAAGTTTAGACTCACACGTCAAAACCATCTCCCGCTCTTGTTTCTTTCAACTGAGAAACATTTCAAAAGTCCGTAAACTGGTTTCTACTGCAGATCTGGAAAAAAATAATCCATGCCTTTGTGTCATCACGCTTAGACTACTGTAACGCTCTTTTTACTGGTCTCAGCAAAACCTCCCTCTCACGCCTTCAAGCCATCCAAAATGCAGCAGCCAGACTCCTAACCAAATCCAGCAGACGAGCTCACATCACTCCAGTTTTACAGTCTCTCCACTGGCTCCCGGTAGAATATAGAATACAGTTTAAAGTTTTAGTCCTGACCTATAGAGCTCTTAACAACCAGGCTCCAAGCTACCTATCTGAGCTTTTATCCCCACACACCACTTCACGGAACCTTAGATCCACATCTGAAAACCTCCTGGCTGTTCCTCTAACCAGACTGAAAACCAAAGGGGACAGGGCCTTTCAGACTATTGCACCCAGACTTTGGAACAGTCTACCTTCAAATCTCCGTCTCTCTAACACTGTAGAGGTCTTTAAAAATCATCTAAAAACTCACCTTTTCATCCAGGCATTCCCTCCCTAAATGTTTCAGAATGATGGCTTTGTTCGGGTTCACACCTTCACTTTGTTTATACTCATGATTTTATTTTCTATATTTATCACTGCAATTGTTTTTCTGATGTTTTTATTGGTTAGAGGTATTTGCCCTGATCTTTTTCATGTTGTACAGCGCTTTGTGATTTACTTACTTACTTACTTACTTACTATTCTTAAAAAAGTTTGAACCTTGGTATCTTTCTTTAGCTGTTTTAAGACCATTTATTTTTGTAAACTTTCATACATTTTTATTTGATGTGGTAGGCCTTGAAGTAGTTTCTCTCCAGCTGCAGGCAGAGTCCCACTCTGCACACCTCTCACTGCCATGGGGTGCTTCTCTTGCACACCGTGCACTGCTATATGAAAATTTTTGGCTTTAGCAAAAATAATTATTTATTGAAAAAAGATAAATAATGCTGGAATGAAGCTGAATCTTACAATTAGCAAATAGTTGAGGGTTGTTCAAATAAAAAAATTAAAAATAAAGACTGAACAAACATTCATACCCTGGTTCACTGGAGATCTGTCCTTCTTCGTGGTCACTGTCTTCAGATATAAGCCTTCTGGGACACCTAATAGATCGTGTTGATTTTCTTTGAGGCATTTCCATAATTTCATGCCGGCTTTTTATGCTAATTAGCTTCCCCGTTCCGTTATCCGCTTTCACCGCGGCGCTGCGCTCCGCTGTGCTCAGTTTCAATAAGGCTGTACAGCAGGATTTCCCCTCGTAGTGATATTTTCCATAACTCTGATTGCTTCATGCTATAGATCGCTGGAAAGCTGCTTTTATGTACTTTTAGGAACCGTTGGAAGTATTTGAATCTGATCAGCCATTCAAAAGTTATAAAACGGAGCATTTTGGATGACAAACTCAGCACGTTTCTGAATCTGTGTTGTGATTCGTTGCGCTCAAGACAGGGAATCCCTGGTGGCTACGGTAATGTATTGTATATGCAGGAAAAGCCCGATTTATAATCTTTTCAGCACTTTTGGAATTTTAATGATATCTTGAACGGTTCAGGAATTATGATAATGAGAAATGTGCATGTCCAATCCCGTCGGCGGCGACATGTTGGTAATAAGAATACTGTGGCAGTATTAACAGAGGGGTGCCGCCAGTCAGGGCTAGGGGGGCCCCCAACACAAGGGGGCCCCAGGCAGCCGCCGACCTATGCCTAATGGTAAAACCGCCACTGGGTCCAGCACTCACAAGTTGCAAGTGCAGTATTCTGGCCTCCAACGGTGGTAGGGTTCAGAATACATTTCATTAATCCTGTAAGAGTCGTTTTAGCACATACTGGCTCAAGAAAATGATTTTAAAATATGAAAAGTTGCATATGCCTTTCATGAGAACTATAGATTCAATAAGTGAGTTTAAAATCATTATATTACCATTAAATATTTTCACATATATTAGGAAAGCAATGTCATATTTTGCACCTCCGTCATATTGTCGACGCTTTGTAAAGGGACATTCACTCCTCATTGTGCACTGCCAACCTAACAGGGGCTCTCTGTGCTGTTACAGTTTGCTCACATTTAAATGAAGTCTTTTGCATGGAGGACAACCTACACACGTTCATGTAAATCTCTGCTGTGACATAAAGCATTGGATTCTCAAAGTCCTGCAGTGTTCAGGGCATGCAGTTAGCACAAAATGCTTACAGTCTCCTGAGATCTGGTGGTATTTGTGTCTCAGGGAGAAAAAAGTAGAAAAAGAAGCAATCAGTTGCACTGGTGCCTTCACAAAAAGAGGGCAAGTCTGTCAGGAAACGTGATTCTTCTGACTCGTGAATTGATCTTGCAGGAGAATTTTCATGGCACAATTTGCCCCATCTGTAGATTCTGCAGTGAGAATAATTATGCTTGGATGCTAAACAAATGCAAATTGCTCCAACCTGCGCTACTTCATGAATTTGTTTTCACCAGAATGCAATTAGCTCTAATTGTTTTGTGAATCTGATGTCAAGAAGGGGCAAGTGGCATGCAACACAAACAGAAGCTGTGCATTTGGGTTGAATCTGACAGCCTTTATTCCTGCTGCTGAATTCAAACCTTTATGAAGAAGTTCCAGGAAACAACAAGGACTTTTTTTATCCATCACAACTCTGATTACTGCTGTTCCTTTTGCTACACTTTTCTTTAGTTTACACACAGTTAAATAGAAAAGAACACTTTTCATTGCAAAGTGTTCAAAACTTCCATGTTACTTTATTTAGTGTGTGGAGGGAGAGTCTGACTTCACACTGTAATTGGGTCGCAGTTTTCTTTGCCTAGATATAAAAGTGTCAGAAACTTGGTCGGGTTCTTGGATATAACTGACAGTCTTATATGTGATAGAAAAGGTGGCAAACGCACTGATGTGTGCATCCCAGGGAGATATCAAGGGTGCTTTCCTGTAGTCAGGCAATTATTAACTGTATCCTCTTCTTAGGTAGAGCCTGAGTGCCTACGCTCTGCAAAACAAAGAGTCGGGGAAAGCAAAAGAAGAAAAAATATTCTGTCTTTGTTTTAAAAGAATTCATACTTTACTAAGTGTTTTGCTGCAGCTCAAAGGTTTCACATTAGATGGAAACTCAACATTTCTCATACTTTTATAGGGCCACAACTACTCTGACACCAAGACCTAAATTCTCAGTTATACATATGAAGTAAATAATTATATAAACTTTACCATTGGCACTGTTGAGATGTCATTTTACATTAAGTACAAGTTATTTTTGTCAGCCTGTCTTTGTAACCAAAAACGTCTGTTTCAGTCATCCCCACCACCAGCAGCCTGAGCTCCACCCATTCATACGTAACACACAAAGCATCATTGGCAACAACGAAGCAACAAATGAGAAGAAAGCATCTGTGAAAACAGCACTGGTGCTCCGTCCACGCCTGCGCTGACAAAATGCTGTTATTTTAGGCAATTCAATAGTTGTATGGAGCTTGTTGTCTGGTGGATAAAGCTTCTGATTTTCATTTTGTTTTGCCATGTCCTGATGCCAGTTTGACTCCAAGTGAACACTGAAGCAGATTATATATATATATATATATATATATATATATATATATATATATATATATATATATATATATATATATATATATATATTAGCGATGCACCGATATGAAATTTTTGGGCCGATACCGATATCTGATATAAAGATCCAGTATAAAGTATGAAGGAAAACTCCAGAAGCAGCAGATTTAACAGGTTGTATAATGTTCACATGCCAGAAAACGGAGGATTTTAAACTCTGCAGATTAATTTCATACATGGATAATTATGTGACTGCCTTAGTGTCCCATCAATACCCACAAGAAACAGATAATCCCGTCCTGCATCACAGAAAAGCAGCTGACAGATTTGTGTTTTGTAGTTGAGAGATAAATTCTGTGGAAATGAAATAAACTGAAGACAAATCGTATATTACATGAATGTTATTTCCCAGCCTGCTGGTGTGAAATCAACTATTTCAGCATTGTCTCAAGGACTGCTACAAGGTAACACATTATTAAAACGTATCGACTGGAACAAAAAAAAAAAAGCGGCATGAAAAAATCTGTTATTTTGTTATTTAGTGAAACTAATTCATTTATGAAAGGATAATAACTTTGATTTGTTTGTGGGAAGAAACTGACTGCTAGAGGACTCCATCTAAATAAAGCGTTTTTTATTGTTTTTTTCTTTTTTCTCTCTCTCTTAAAAGCTAGTTAATTTACTCATGTCTAAAGAAAGCTGAGTCCATTCGAACTGGGTTGTACGTGACACATCCTGGAAGGATTCCCATATGTTTCATCGTAGCTTTTAAAGCCCCTGTGTTCTCACAAGGATCTGCTCTCAATTCAATACAAACCCAAATGTTACTAAAAGACCACGAGAAGGAGTTTGAATCAGATGCCCGAACCACCTCAGCTTGTTGTTGATGTCACACTTTTTAAGCTTTTAATTTTTAATTTTACTTTCTTTTTACACATTTTTAAATTTTAACCTTTTGACCTTATTCATTTCTTACATTTTACAACGTACTCTAAAAAAGAAATATTTTGACAGGTTTCACAGGTTTAGGCTGCAAGATTTAAAGGTGTGGAACACTAAAAACCTTTTTTTTCACATTTTTCCTGATTATAATCAGTAACTCTGAGCTTTTCATGCAGGGTGAACATGAAAATAGTCTCCTACACTTATCTCCTGTGTTAGCTTCTGATAGAAAATAGATGGTGAAACTCTAGGATTTAAAAAGCTTGACAGATCTACGTCGCACCCATGACATATCATTAATGGACTCACCCATCTTGACTCACGACAAGGCTGTTGTTGGTTTAGCGTCCAGGAAACGGCAGAGGATGTCTCATCTAGTGGAAGCTAACATTAGCAACTCCACCACACAGCAGAACTCTTTCAATCGTGTTATTTGTGGAGATAAAACATTAACGCTGCAAGTCAGTGATAGAGTTGTGATGCTGTTATCCAATCTGAGACCTGGTGTCCAAATATCAGAAATCACAACCTGAAGCTTAGCTGTGAATTGGCTCACTTATAGTTCCTGGAAATGGTGCACCGGTATATTCCCCCCCCCCCAGAGTATGACTTACAAGGCATTCATTCCTACTAGATATCACTGCAAACGCATTTATTCAATGAGTGTCTTACAGCTTTAAGGAGACAGATTATGCAAATTAGCACATAACGATCCCTCACCTGGAGGAGAGCCGGCGCTACTGGAGCAGCGGTAGCTCTATTCCAACCCCCTCCTGGAAATTGGAGCTGTTTAGCTTATAGCAGCCTGGGTGGGGGATGGGTGGGCATAGCCACAGGTTTTTTTTCTTAAAGTGGCAAAGCCCCTGAAACACCTCATTCTGGAAGGTACTGAAAACGTCAAGAATGAAATTGTTGAAATGGCTTTCTTAGAGCGGGACTTAGTGCATCAAAACTTCATAAACATGTTTTGTATGGATATCATAAATATCATAATTAAGAAAAAAGTCATATGTCTCCTTTAAAATGTATCCAAATGATCAAGTATGTTATATGCTTCAACAGCATATACTGTTAAAAAATGAAAACATGCAAAAAAAATAAAATAAAAGTGACTACATCTGAACAAATTTGACTCGTATGCAGAAATCTGAGATGATGTGAAGCATTGCAATCTATCCACTGTAGGAGAGCTAATGAAACATGTTTTATCTTTAACGAGACCTGCTGGCATTTCTATCAGGAAGAGGCAACGGAGGGACCAGATGTTTGGATCATTAACACCGCCATGTGACTATCATGAGAGATGTGGAATTCATTTACTTCACTTTTGTAATTTTTCACACCAGCTTTACATGATGGAGGTGTTCACTTCATTATCCCAGGTCCTTTGTTTAAATCAAAGTAATAAAAAAAGCACATCAGCATTTTTAGCTTCCAAGCATCTGAGAAGAGTTTTTCCACTCTCTGGATTTAACTCTGAAGATTTACACCAACTAGATGATACTTTGATTCCTCGGTGCTTGTTTACCCAGCAGCGGTCGACTCGGGAGCGTTTCAGAGGTAACTAAAGAGAAAGGATTTGTCTTTGTGCTTTGGGCATCTATCCTGTGAACACCTTACATCTGAAGTCAACTCCTGTTTAAATCTAATCAAATCAAATCAAGGATACTTTATTAATCCCAGAGGGAAATCAGAGTTTCAGTACACACAATTCAGAGATCAGACATACATGGGCAAGACACATGACAAGAATTGGTGACTGTGGTCATTTGCAACCCTGAGTCGCGCTACCTTAATAGAGACAAGAGGGTTTACATGAGGATTGGTTCAGGTGGAGGGAAAAAAGAGGCACTTCAGAGCTACTCTCTAGCAGGAGGGCAGCTTTGCTCTGCAAAAAAAACACTCAAGACAGAAATGCAACAGACTTCAGATAACACAACATGTGTCCACTAGGAGGGGTGGTAGGTTGGGACTATCCCAGCTTCAGCTCCTGCAGCCACGATGATGCAGCGCATGTCACCTCAGTGTGGATAGGGGGAGCATTTAGGGTTGGAGGGTTGCAGTGACCCTGGATGCTTCAGCAGCCTTCCCGCTGTCCCGCCCAGGCTGGGAAAGGAGGCAGAGTTGAGTTGCCATAGCGACGGCACATTCCACATATCTTCTGAGGGGGGAGTTTTCGTTGGAGTCTTGCAGGCTCAAGGATGCCAGATTCCGATTAGAAATTGTTTTGGGGCCAGACAGAGATAATTTCCTCTCTGTCTTACAGTTTGTTGTTGGTCCTCACCTCTCCGAATCCCAATAGTAATGGACATTAATCTATCCCAATCCGTGCTGATTCGTCCGCTCTCCTTGATGGCATCCGTCTTTTGTGCCAAAGAATGAATCACCACCAAAGTCCCAAGCTTACGATTCATCTCAACAATTATGTGAGTCTGTGAATTCACAGCGAGGTGCAAACCATCTCCGTGCTCCGGGATCAGGCCGATATTCCCCGACAGCTCGTTCATTTTCCGGTAAGCTAGGTAGCCTCCAAGGCCAATGAGCAGGAAACACCAACACCACGAATATCCACACGTCTTCAGAGTCCTCCACAGACAGCTGAGATAAACAGATCAAGTTCCACTGTTTCCAGGAGTCCATGATGTGTCCAACTGGGTCTGACCCGGCAGGAGATCCGGGAGCCCCTTCTCCCGCTCTCACTGTTGAAAAAATTGTATCAATCGTGTTGAGAGACTAGCTAACAAGATCCATTTAAATGTATTTCAGTTTCCAGTTTCCAGAAAAATGCAGAAGCAGCCGTGTACCCAGCACACAGGGACAAAGGGCCTTGAGGATAAGGTATGGAGGAGAAGAGGAAAAAAAGTGTCTGCAGCCAGAAGAGAAGTCTTGATCAGCAGGAGTCTTGATTTAAAATAGCATCAGTAAGAAAATTCAGCAACAGCATTTCCATATGTGGCAGTGTGAGCGTCCTGTCACAGTGTCCCGATTGATCATGCGCCCTGGCTACTTGGTCTAGGGGATGTCCCTTTGGCTGGCTGGTTAGCGTGCATGCTTATCACCCGGGAGTCTGGGGATCAAATCCTGCCTGGGCCTTTGTTTCTCCACCTTGCCACACGTATTTTCTGTTTGTCTGCATTCTTCATTAGGTCTAGTTTTCTCCTGGTGGGGGTTGGACTTCACCAGGAGGGCTTCTGTTTGGGTTTCCCTCCCGGATCTATTACCCCCACAACCCAATGGATGGATGGATGGATGGATTGTTGAGCTGAATTGGAGCCAAATGAACGGTTCCGACCACCGCCATCTTAGCTGCGTAACACATCTCATCTGTGTGAGGGTAGGGGCAGATGATCAACAGCTAGAGCCGATGTAGCTACCAGCTAACTGAGCTAAATCGGAGCTAACTATGGATAACAGAGGTTGGTGGTTGCTTTTAGGCAGACAACCGTGGTTGAATTATTCTGATACCCTCTGCCTTCGAGGCTGTAACACATTTCACATGAGGCTGAGGCACTCCCTGGTGCACCGACAGCTTATCAGACAATTGTGAATCTAAAAGACACGTCCCCAATTATTCATAATTTCAAGCTTTAATTACACTGAAACGGATGGGTTGCAAAAAAAAGAAGATTCACAACCCTCAGAGTTGTCATGATGGTGAATGTGGTTTTCATGACCCATGCTATAAACATGTTTATTTCTGCTGTGAAGTTGGCTTTTTTTAACCCTTTGATGCATGAATTATGAAATATTCAACCATGATTTTTGTAACATTTTTTTCATTCATCTTTAGGTGTGAATGAAACAAATTTCAACAAATATTTTTATAATTAAATAAATAAATAATAATTTTTAGTAAATTTTTATAATTTACAAATAATTTATTACATGTCCACCTCAGTGGACAGCATGCATTCTTAGCATGAAATATGTTGGCTTGACTTACTGAAGTTCAAATGGAGGGGCTCAAATGCAATAAAGTCTTCAACAGCTGTGCTTAATAACAAAAATAAATAAATACTAATTTTGAATACCTGTCCGCTGTAGTGACCATTATGCATCAAAGGATTAACATGGGAGTCTATGGAAGTGTGCTGGGGCCAGCCCCTAGTGGATGGGGGGCGAACTGCAACGTTTGTCTTTTGTGCGTTAGCTTCACTTCTGGAGGTGAAGTTGGTCCCTTGGTCTGAACCCATCTAAAAGCAGCACCGTGTTTTTTTCCCATAAACTAAAATGATGTACATTCTGAGGTACGTTGCTGCTCTCGTTGACGTTGGCTCTAGACTTTGAAAGAACTGAATTTAATATTTCAAGTCAGCAAGATTCTGTCCATTTTTCTCATACCATGTTTTTTGTTTATTTGTTCCATTTTTTACACAATTAGGTGATTTCATGTCATATTTTCTGAAGGCAGGTAAATTATAGCATCTTATAACTGCACGTCAGCTCGAATTATTATAAGCATCGGCTACATGAGGTGTTTGAAGTTTCTACATTTGATCTGTTTTAGAGTAACTGTGAAACAGGCTTGTTATGTGAATGTTTTTTTTTTAAATTGCTACAGGATGTTGAAATATGTAGAATGAAATCTCAACCTGTCTTTTGTTCCCAGCACACTGTGGTCTTTTCACACCCATTTCTGTGGATAAAAGTTGTTTTGCTTGACTTCTTCTGCACATTGTTTGTCCACAGGAAGCCGATCGTCGTCTGAACAGCACTGACCCGTGGCAGCACAACCTGTCATCATGAAATTTCTTTTTAAATCTTTCGCCGGCGTGAACAATAGTGTCACAACGTTCAGTTTGATGTTGAACTTGGAGTTGGAGTGTGAAAGAACAGTTATTCTAAAACAATCAAAATGCTAGGTGTTGCAGGGTTTGTCCCACACAGGAACAGATTGCTTTTGTTTTCTCATCTTTTATTATTGCAGTTGGTTTTCTACCAGGGCCGTTTCTAGCATTGTGGGGGCCCTATGCAAGATAATGTTCTGGGCCCCCCTATTTTGACAAACTGCAATTGATGATCTGTAAACACACCATGAATTGACACAAATTGCAAGCAAAACATGGTAGAATATTAAAATTAAACACTCCCTCAAGAAATATAACTAACTAATTTTAAACTAGAAATCAGTCAGAGTGCAGACCTCCACCCTGGGAGGGGTGTTCACATCACACACCATAATAAAGGGGCTAAGTGAATGTGAACAGGTACGACAACAATTGATTAAAGATTCCTGTATCAAGACAGTGGTCAAGATCACAATCTTTCTGATGGTCTGAGATTTAATTATTTTAAGTATAATTCTGGTTTTATTGGGTTATTAACATTTAAAGCTGGTGTGTGGTTTATAATTGGGATTTAAAACCAAAACAGGACGATATAACTGTAATTAAAAAACATTTTATTTTTCTTCAGAAATTTCTGAACAGAAAATGTAAATGTACATGAACAAAAAATCTGAAATAGCAGAAATCAAGCATAACATGTATTACAACCTTGTATTGATTTATTTATATGTACAACTTTCAGTGTCTGAGTTTCCATAGATATTGTCTCTCAATGTTCAGGTGTTTTTAGCTGTTGTGGTCTTCTGCAGAGCAGTTCTTGTCCTGCTGCAGACTAAACTATCATTGCACTCTTTGCACATCCAGGGAGTGTTTTATTTATTTATTTTTGTTTTTGCACAGACCTGTTTCACCCCTGACCTGCCCTCTGTGCTTGTCCATTCCTTCTCCACTGGTCCAGGGGACAGGGATGCGACCTTGAGCGGAGATCACTGGAGGGTTTTGAAGTTGTTGATGTTTCATGGCCTCCTCCTGTTGCTTGTTGCTGATTTGTTTGTGGAGCTGGTGGTGAGAGACAGCTGATAGCCAGGGGTTCTTCTGGGGATAAATCTGGGTGTCGTGGGTTGACGGTACCTGGGTCTGACTTTGTTGTCCTGAAGTCCAGAAGATGTGGAGCATCTCCAGCAGCATACTGTCTCTGACATTGTCTATTGCTGGCGATGGTGGATGGCTCTTCATCAGAAGAATCTCTAAAATTATAAATACATCAGATTTTATAAAACATATTCAAGTAGTAAATACTAGAAATGAAAACTATAAAAAAAATAAAAAATACAGAAGCTTGAAATATATTTGAACTGTTGATAAACTTACTGCAGCTGTGATGGCAAATCATCTTCATCCACACCTGAATCCTCAACCACAGATGTACACGGACCTTTTGTTTTCCTGGAAGTAGTGGTAATAGTATATAATAGTATAGTAATAGTATTAGCAGAAATACTAGACAATAGAAACTGGAACGGGTTTAGTGCAGAGATACTTTCTGCATTCGGGATGGAAAAACAATGTGGGCGCATCGTGCTGCTCATCAACAACTTTTGAGGGAAGGTTCGTCTTTCTAGAAGGTTTCCTGATTTATTCACAAAAACAAATCTAACATACAAAATAATAAAAAGCTTCAGTGAAAAATGCAGCTGAAAAAAGACAAAACTACGGGTGACCGAAGGAGTACAAAAAATGGAAAAGCAATGTCAAATATGACTAAATAAATATAATCTAAAATTACTAAATGAAAACATGAGGTAGGAATCTTACTGAAAATAATTATTATTTACACCAGTAGAAGAGATAGAAGTTGAAAATATGCATCCAAAACAATTCCTCCGCTCCCCTATGAGCACGGCACATGGCAGACAGTTTATTTTCTGGTTCTCGGGTAGGGACATGCGTAACATTACCGTAATGTATTGTATACCACTGGAAAGTGCATCGTCTCAGCTTTCAGAATCTGTTGATTGCGCAAACTGTTGAAGAGTTACGCTACAGCAGTGGTTCCAAAACTTATGTAGAAGCGCACCCCCTTCTATGCCCCGACCATGTCGACGCACCCCCAGCCCCCCCAACAGGGCATGGCTATATATATATATATATATATATATATATATATATATATATATATATATATATATATATATATATATATGTGTGTGTGTGGCAAGATGGCGCCAGCGTGTTCGGCAAGCCGTCTGCTGTTCTCTATTTTTTTAATTTTTTCGCTGTTCTTGTGTTTTGTGGTTAATGTTGGGACTGCTATCCTGACTTATGACCGTGCCAACCTCCTGGATCTTCGTTCGCCTTGGCTCCCTGGCCAGGATTACCACCACTACCATCGCGAGACCCTGCAAATGCTGCGCTCTACTTTTCCAGCCTCTCTGTGGAGAATCCCCGGTCCGTTGTGGTTCAGGAAGCGGCGCCGTCGGTGTGGTAAGCGTGGTGGCTGTCTGGTCCGTGTGCGAGCTGAGCTGGCACGCACCTCGGGGTTCATGCAGTCTCGAATGGGTGTGCCGGCTCGATGCCGCTCTGTGAGGTGTTACCTGGAGTCTGTGGACCGGCGGCTCTTCTCCGCTCCCGGCTCTGCCTCTGGCCTCTGCGCTGCGTCCTCGTCTCACCCTGCTCCGTCTCCCTGCTGGTGCCACCGTGGTGTGGATTTCTCAAACATTCAGGTTCTGAAGCACATCTCTTCTCATACACCCAGGTTGGATCCAGTACCGCCGTACAGGTTTGCCCTGATGAACACTCGCTCTCTTGGCAATAAATCATTCATTATTAAGGATTATTTTATTGACAATAACCTGGATTTCCTTCTCATAACGGAATCTTGGATTGCTCCTGATGATTTAGCCACTATTTCTGAAACTTTACCTGCTGACTGTGCATATTTTAATAATCCAAGAACAACTGGTCGTGGTGGTGGTCTTTTGACCATCTTCAAACGGACTATTGTCTGTAAACCCATCACCTTCCCTGATTTTACCAGCTTTGAGTTAACTGCCTTTGAACTGTGTTCTTCACCTCCCGTTCTCTGTGCCTTGCTGTACCGTCCTCCAAAATACAGCAGAGACTTTATAACCCAGTTTTCTGATATTTTATCTGATATCTGTTCACACTATAAATGTGTTCTTATCTTAGGTGATTTTAATATTCATGTTTGCTGCCCTGAGAAGCCTCTTGTGGGAGAATTTTTAAATGTTATTGACTCTTTTGGCCTGACCCAGTTGGTTAATATGCCAACACATGAACGCTCTCATATTTTGGATTTGGTTCTCACTCATGGCTTGAAGATCACTGACATGTTTGTTGATGCTGTCCATATTTCAGATCATTTCCCGGTTTTGTTTCGCCTTCATAGATCCAATGCCTCCTTAATTAATTTAATGCCTGCTCGCAGAGCCCGATCTTTTACACCATCTACTGCAACAGAATTCTGTACTTTATTCACTGATCTTGTTTCCACTTTGCCGGTGTTTTCTAGCACTGATGATTTGTTGCACTTTTTTCGATCTTCCTGCCTTACTGTGCTAGATCAGATAGCCCCTATGAGAACTAGACGCTCTAAAGTTCGGTCGGATCCCTGGATCAGTGCAACTACCAGATCTGTCAGGCGTGAGTGCAGAAGAGCCGAGCGTAGATGGAAAAAGGATAAGCTTCAGATTTCATACCAAATAATGATAGATACCTGGGCTCGTTACCAGAAAGTAGTTAAAGATGCCCGTAATAAATTCTTTTCAAATATTATTACTGCATCCTTTGGCAACCAGCGTGTCCTGTATCAGACCCTCAATGCTGTTCTTTCAGCCAGTGACCACCACTCTCTTACTACCTCGGATGCTCAATGCACTCAATTTTTGAAATTTTTTCTTGGAAAAATTGCTAGTATCCGGGCTCAGATTAGTTCTCCCTATGTCACTAGTCGTCCTGAACCCATTCGGCTTCGGTCTCTGGATAACTTTGACTTGCTTTCTTTGTCCTCTCTTGAGAACCTCCTGTCTGCCTTGAAGCCGTCAGGTTCTCCGGTTGACCCTGTTCCTCCACACCTCCTTAAAGAGACATATTCTGTCACTGGCCCCCTTATGCTGAGCATTATTAACAACAGCTTATCCACTGGTGTTGTACCCCGTGCTTTTAAACATGCAGTAGTTCAACCCGTTCTGAAGAAGCCTGGCCTTGACACCTCTGTTATGAGTAATTTTCGCCCGATCTCCAAGCTTCCATTTTTATCAAAACTGTTAGAGCGTGCTGTTTTTAACCAAATTATGTCTCATCTAGATGATCATGGTTTAATGGATCCCTTCCAGTCAGGCTTCCGATCCCTCCATAGCACCGAGTCAGCTCATCTTCGTGTTTTTAATTACATTTTATTAACCCTTGACTCTGGTTCTAATGTATTGCTGGTTTTATTGGATCTGTCGGCTGCTTTCGATACGGTTGATCACGCTATTCTGCTGACTCGGCTGAACCAGCTGGTCGGCATCCAGGGGACTGCCTTAGACTGGTTTAGGTCCTACTTCTGTGGCCGCACCTTTAATGTTATGATGGGTAGTGCTGCCTCCCCCTCTGCGGCTTTGACTTGTGGTGTTCCTCAGGGCTCTATTCTTGGACCCCTTTTATTTAATTTATATATTTTGCCCCTGGGTGACATTTTAAAAAAACACCACATTGATTACCATTTTTATGCTGACGATTGCCAATTATATGCCTCTGTGAAGCCTAATGACTCCTTACTGCCCCTTGTTGAAAGCTGCAATGATGTGAAGAGCTGGCTGTCAGAAAACTTTCTTTTGCTGAACGACGCTAAGACAGAGGCCATCATTTTCAGCCCTGGTACTTCTCAAAGTCCCCAACTGACCCTTCCATTTATCACAAGTGGGTTGAAAAACCGTGTCACAAACTTAGGGGTTGTGATGGACGCTAAACTAAAAATGGACATTCATGTCAACCAGGTAGTTAAGACCTGTTATTACCACCTGAGGCGTCTCTCTAAAGTTAAGCCCATTTTAAAAAGGCGTCATCTTCATTCAGTTGTCCATGCATTTATTACTTCCCGTCTCGACTACTCTAACTCAGTGCTATACGGTATCTCCTCCTCCACTCTCGCTCGACTTCAGCTTGTGCAGAACGCAGCAGCTCGTTTCTTGACTGGCACCAGGCAGCGGGAACACATCACACCGGTTTTAGCAAATCTTCATTGGCTCCCCATCCATCTCCGGATAGAGTTTAAGATCCTGGTTTTTGTGTTTAAATCCCTAAATAACTTAGCACCTGGCTACTTGTCTGAGCTCATTCACCCATATGTCCCTACAAGATCTCTCCGATCAGCTGACCAACACCTCCTACATGTCCCTAGCTCTCGCTGTAAGTCCCGCGGGGAGCGCGCCTTTTCAGTTTGTGCACCGAAGCTCTGGAACCACTTGCCCCTCCCGATCAGACTCTCTTCCTCTCTTTCCCTTTTTAAGTCTCGTTTAAAAACTCACTTTTATTCTCTGGCTTTTAATTCTGTCTAACTTATTCCCTTTCTACCTTTCCTTTTAGGGTTGGATTACTTGATTTTAATGGATTTAGTTTTTATTTTTGATTGTTTTTATTGTGTGTTTTGTTCAGCACTTTGGTCGGCTCTCATGCCGTGTTTAAATGTGCTATATAAATAAAATTGGTTTGGTATGGTATATATATATATATCAGGCGTCAAGCTAAACAGACAGGGTTAAAAAATATGATCGACCTTTTTCACCATCACTTTCATTTTTTAAATAGTAATTAATAAACATTCGATACCATTACAATTTCCTTTGATTTAATTTTAAATAAACATTTAGAGTGCCCAGGTAGCACATAAAAAATGCAATTTAACGGTTTTCTTAAAGTAGGAACGTTTAACCTGTGAGGCCAGAGCGCTCTCCGATCTGCTCTGCCTAAACCTGAGCTGGTCACCTACTTGTGCGTAATCAAATGTCTATAGGGGAAAAGATGGAAACGATATAGCCATGAGGTTCACTTTTGCCTCAGACCGACTTTTTGCTGTTTTATGGTGTGGCTGAATCTGCGATCCGCTGCCACGCGGACTGGAATAACAAATGCTGCAGTAACATGAGTTCAGGTTCACGAGGAGTCACTGGCTGGAGCGGACCGACTTTAATACGTCATGCCAAAATAGAAGCTAATATCTTAATTTGACCTGGAATGATAAATGTTATAAAACCTCAAAAGTTTTTATCACAGTGGAGGCAGCGCTCATTTCTGTCTTCAGTCTGACAGCGTGCTGGAGTTTGCGCAGCGTGCGCGCTTATTGAATCTGTGTGTGTGTGTGTGTGTGTGTGTGTGTGTGTGTGTGTGTGCGTGCGCGCACGGCACAGCTCCAAGAGCCGCTCAAGTCACCGCGTCTCGTTATTTGGCGCTATTTAAACCAATGTTGTAAAATTACTTCTGCCCAGCCCAGATGTACTCACTTGTGCACCCGTGAGCCGTGGTTCCGCTGGAACGCGTCTGACCTCTGACAGACGCACTCTGAACTTCAGATCTTCAGCGCGCTGTAAATTGCCTGAATGGGAATCATTTCTTGATTTATTTAGTTACATCCACAATGTTCTGTGTGTGAGGTTTACAATGTCAGAACACCTGCATGAGACAGGGTGTTAATTACAATCTTCCAGAATGACTCACCTTCAGATTCCTCCAACATCGTTAAAAATGATCAAATACGGAACATATCGGCGTGCGCAGGCCAGAGTGCTGAAGCTCGGTGCATTGTTATTATGAAGCTAGGGCACATGCGGAGGACACACACGCGCGCGCGCAAAAATATACTTGTTTTCAATTACAATTATTGGGCCCACTTACTTTTTCTTAGGCTCACCCACAAATGAGTTTCTGGCTACGCTAATGGTGACATATGACAGACTTCTCTGAGCTCCGCAGCCATTACACTTTTCACCTCGTGCACCCCCTAGCGGCAGCTCGCGCACCCCTGGGGGTGCACGCACTACACTTTGGGAATCCCTGCGCTAAAGTATGAAAGCCAGTTTGTGTCACTGTTGACACAACCGCAGCAGCTTTGGGGGCCCCTAGTGGCCTGGGGGCCCTGTGCAACAGCATAGGTTGCACATAGGAAGAAACGGCCATGTTTTCTACAGTCCTGCTCTGACTCTGAGTGAGGATCTGAATGGATCCTTGCTCGTTTTGACTTAATAGAGCTTAAAGTTTATTCCCACTGTTCATGCAATAATCAAAGTATAAACATTTATCACCTCATTAACTAACACAAAAACACAGTGTTTGACATTTTTTTATTTATTTTATTTCATGCAGCTTGTTCAGCTGTTCTCAAAGCATTTTTGTGTTAAGCTGCTTATTTGCTTAAGATTTTTAATTCATTTTTCTTTAATTTAATGTCTAAAATAATGCTTTATTTAGGCAAGGCAGCTTAATGTGTACAGCACATGTCATGCACAGAAGCAATTGATAGTGTTTTCCAGCAGCAAAAACATTAAAATCAATGTAACAGCATTATTGAAACAAATTAATTTCAGATTTAATAATCAAGTAAAAGGCAACGTTAAAGGGTGAGCAGTTACAGTGCAGCATAAGGAGCATTCATACATGAAATATTTCACTTAGGGTTTAAAAGTTAGTAGAGATGAGGCTCATTTGAGATCACGAGAAAGCTGATTCCATCCGTGTGCAGCATAGTGGCTAAAAGTACAGCATCACCCTGTTTGGTTCTGATCCGAGGTTCTACCAGCACACATAAACATGGCTTCTGGTCATGACACCTTCTTTGTGAATATATGTATATAATTTTGTGGCTTGCTAAACCTGATCCTGTCTTCTGCAGAAAATTTTTGGAAGTGCAGGTAAACAGAAAATGTGTGGAACTCCATTTTTAGCATAACATCAATTTTACATGAGACATACCTTGCATTTTTATGCAAAAGCCCTGCATTTAACAGTTGTTTGCAACATTTGAGCCTTTTTGTTTTTTACTCACACCCCATAGTTTCATTTTGAGTGCTGAAAATGGTTCGTTACAAATGTTTGTGGTTTTCACCGCAATAAATGTGTATTTTTTTTCCTACTCAAATTTAGATTTTATATTATTTTTTTAGGCAAGGCAGCTAAATTTATAGAACACATTTGTAATACAGAAGCAATTCAATGTGCTTTACAATTATCAGGACATGATATGAAAACACATGAAAACACAAATTAAAAAACACATAGATAGAATTATAGTTTAGAGCTAAAGGAGAAGGCAATGTTACAGCGCAGATTAGCAGAGACGATGCATGATAAAAACAATTAATTTAAAGGCTGATGTGTGCATTAGGGTCTTTAGTTTTATTTTAAACAACACTAGGGTTGGGGCAGATCTGAGGTCATGGGGAAGCTGATTCCATATGTGAGCAGCATAGTTACTAAATGCATCTCCACCATGTTTTGTTCTGACCCGTGGTTCTACCAGCTGATTGTTTCCTAAGGATCTCAGAGTCCTATTGGGTGTATACACAGGAATGAGATTGGACATGTGTTTTGGTCCCGTGCCATTGAGTGATTTATAAACTAGTAGGAGCACTTTGAAATCTATTCTGTAGTTTACTGCAGTAACCAGTGTAGGGATCTAGGAACAGGAGTGATGTGCTCCGTTCTCTTAGTTCCTGTTAAGACTCTAGCAGCAGCATTCTGAACAAGTTGCAGTTGCTTCACAGCTTTTGTACGTACTTTCTGGCCCCAAAACAATTTCTAACCGGAATCTGGCGTCCTTGAGCCTGCAAGGCTCCAACAAAAACTCCCCCCTCAGAAGATATGTAGAATTTGCCGTCGCTATGGCAACTCAACTGCCTCCTTTTCCAGCCTGGGCGTGACAGCGGGAAGGCCGCTGAAGCGTCCAGGGTCACTGCAACCCTCCAACCCTAAATGCCCCCCCCCCCCATCCACACTGAGGTGACATGCACTGCTTCATCGTGGCTGCAGGAGCTGAAGCTAGGATAGTCCCAACCTACCACCCCACCTAGCGGACACTTATGTTGTGTTGCCTGAAGTCTGTTGCATATCTGTCTGTCTGAGGTGGGGTTTTTTTGCAGAGCAAAGCTGCCCTCCTGCTGGAGAGTAGCTCTGAAGTGCCTCTTTTTTTCCCTCCACCTGAACCAACCCTCATGTAAACCCCTCTGATCTCTATTAAGGTAGCGTGACTCAGGGTTGCGAATGACCACAGTCACCAATTCTTGTCATGTGTCTTACCCATGTATGTCTGATCTCTGAATTGTGTGTACTGTAACTCTGATTTCCCTCTGGGATTAATGATTTGATTGATTTCAGGTTCAGTGTGCTAATGCAGTATGACAAAATGAAGAAACGACTACATTCACATAGGTGAGGTTGTGCTGAAAAGAATGATACCAAACAAGGCATAAAACATAAACTATAGAGTGGAATTTAAGGGTGAACACCAACATTTGTCAAAACGGCTAGATGTACCACCGACTCCAGAGGGTTAAGACTCTGAATAAGCTGAAGCTGCTTCACAGCTTTTCTGGGAAGCCCGTTAAAAAGACCATTGCAATAGTTTTATTTTAAATGTATAGCAATAAAAGTATTCATCATTCAACTTGGATGAAGTTATTTATGTATTTACTTATTTGGTATTTCTGATATTTATTTAGTATGATATGTATTATTCTGATAGTTCCAGTGAGTCTTTCAGTGGAATCGGGCCGTTGTGAAGCTAATATTCTAGACACTATCTTTAAATGACCTCAATTTAGAAATTCAGAGAGATCCCGGGCCCTGATGGCGTGGCTCCTGCCACTCTAAAGCACTGTGCTGAAGAGCTGGCCCCAGTGTTTACGAGCATCTTCAACTCCTCACTGGAGGAATCTCATGTGCCTGCCTGCTTCAAGATCTCCACCATAGTACCTTTCCCCAAGAAACCAAGAATCACTGGACTAAATGACTACAGACCTGTGGCTCTGACATCTGTGGTCATGAAGTCATTTGAGCACCTAGTTCTCCCCCACCTCAAGACCCTCACAGCCCCCCCTCCTGGACCCCCTGCAGTTTGCATACAGAGCAAACAGGTCTGTAGATGATGCAATCAACATGGCTCTACAATTCATCCTGCAGCGTCTGGACTCCCCAGGTACCTACGCCAGGATATTGTTCGTGGACTTCAGCTCTGCATTCAACACAATCCTGCCAGACCTCCTCCAAGACAAAATGTCCCAGATGAACGTGCCTGACCCCATCTGCAGGTGGATCACTGACTTCCTGACAGACAGGAAACAGCAAGTCAGGCTGGGGAAGAATGTCTCGGACCAACGGACCATCAGCACCGGCTCACCACAGGGCTGTGTTCTTTCCCCTCTGCTCTTCTCCCTGTACACCAACAGCTGCACCTCCAAGCATGAGTCTGTCAAACTAATTAAGTTTGCTGACGACACCACCATCATCGTACTCATCTCTAATGGGGATGAGTCCGCATACAGAATGGAGGCTGAACGGCTGGTGTCCTGGTGCAGCCACAACAACCTGGTGCTAAACACCCAGAAGACAGCGGAGGTTGTTGTGGACTTTAGGAAACACACACACACCATCCCCCCCTTGAACCTGTCTGACACTCCCATCACGATGGTGGACTCATGTCGCTTCCTGGGCACCACCATCACCCAGGACCTCAAATGGGAGCCCACCATCATCACCATCAGAAAACAGGCCCAGCAGAGGATGTACTTCCTGAGGCAGTTGAAGAAATTCAACCTATCACCACAGTCGATGAGGCATTTCTACACCGCTATCATCGAGTCCATCCTCACCTCCTCCATCACCGTGTGGTACGCTGGAGCTACCACCAGGGACAAGAAGAGGCTGCAGCGTGTCGTGCGCTCTGCAGGGAAGGTCATTGGCTGCAAACTCCCCTCCATTCAAGATCCGTACCCCTCTAGGACATTGAGGTGTGCAGGTCGGATAATAGCTGACTCGTCTCACCCTGGACACAGTCTCTTCGACTCGCTCCCATCTGAGAGAAGGCTCAGATCCATTCGGACCAGAACCTCTCGCCACAAAAACAGTTTCTTCCCCTCTGCAGTTGGACTTTTGAATGAAAATCCTAGGGCAGCCCACTCAAGTTGATTGGTCCCAGTCACCCGTGACCCGATGCTGTGCTTGAACCCTTCAACAAACACTCAGATTAGTACCTACACGGAGTAGATAGCTGCTTCTCTAATTCTTGCCACTTTTTACATTAAGAATTTTATCATGAGTGTTTTATTAGTTCTTATATTTGCTTATCTCTTAATTAAAATTTTTTTCTATCTTACCTTCTGCACCAAAATACCGCAGCAATTTCCTAATGTTGTGACTTGGCACACATATGGCAATAAAAAACTTCTGATTCTGATTCTGAAATTCTGACCTGATTGACGAGCTAACCGCTAATTACGATCAGACTGCTGTCTTAAAGCTGCTCTGATCTCCAAAAGGAAACATCAGTTTCTGTAAATAGTTTTTATAAACCTGTTCAAAGCTGCATAGATTGTGGTGTGCAGTTGTTTACACATAAATGATACTTTACTGATCTTCTTGGAGCGATTCTTCTCTGGGTTTCACCCATGCCTGAGGAATAGTAGGCTGCCATTTACACAGCTCCCAGCAGAAAAGTTCCTGGGTGGACGGATAACTCGACACATGGTCTGCAGAGCTCTCGGATCAAACCACTCTCCTTCTGATCAGCAGATAACCACTCCCCCTATAGACCAGAGTCGGGTAAGCTTGCTGTGGGGCGTTTCGGCTTGGGCTACAAAAACGCCTTCGTTGGGTTTCCTGTAGCATTTCACAAATCAATCAGATTGGGCACCAAAATGTGTAATTTCCGCTGTTGGACATCTGTCAAAATAAAAGCCTGCACAATATGTACATAATGTTGGGATCACACTGTGCGATTTTTGGCCATCGCACAGGATTGTTCATGTCACACTGTGGGAACTCCAGAGAGGTGGCACACTGACGTCGAAGATTTCTGTGAGTCAGTCTGTATGACGTCTCGCTCCAGCAGGACACGCTACATCATGAGTGAACCTCCCAAAAGATTCCTTTGGATCATTACCAACATCGTCACCTTCATGAGTCCTGACAGTTACTTTAAACTAGTATCTGTCCTCAAAGTGACCAGCCAGGTCACCAAAATGGTCGGAATATCTGAGAACATTGAGAGCTGGGAACGGTTTTCCGTTGGTCATTTGTGATCTTTCTGCAGATAAACATTTGTGTGAGCCAAAGTAACAATTGTGGAAATAATTTATTTTAAGAGATCCATGGCAACCGTAAAGTTATTTCACAAATTTACAGTACAAACCTAAAACGAGCTAATATTTTTGATGAAGAGCTGTAGAAACATATTCCTTAAGTTATTTAATTTATTTTATTTTATTTTATTTGCCCCTTTTGGTCTGTTGTGATGTAGCATGTAAACACGATGTGCATTCCCTGGCACAAAGAATGACATTTGCAGTCTAAATGCCCGTGGGACCTTAAATTTAGCATAATCAGATTTACAGTGCATTATTGTGACATGATTTATGCAGCTCTGCACTGTGCAGCAAAAGGTTGTGTTTTTCATATTAAACATGTAAAATTGGAAATGTTTCTTAATGTGGAGCTTCTCCAGAAGAAAAGTTCATATCTGTTGCGGTCTGCTGGGTTTTTCTTTTAGATCATTACAATTTGTGCTTTTTTAAATTGTTTCTCATCTTTTTATTTTGTTCCACGGTTTGCTTGATTTTTTTTCTTCTTTTTTTGTTCACCAGGAAATAATTTAGTAATTTTTTCACCTTTGCTGCGTTGGCCATTCATTGCCATGGTATAAATAATTCCAGGCACTGTTCCTGGTAGCCAAGATTTCATTTTGCTGCTTATATGCACACAATTTCTAACTTTTTGTTTCTAATTCCTTCTGCTTTATAGTCCTGTGTTTGGGTCCTCCCCTGTCAGTCGTGAGACATGACACTTTCTTCACTGTGAGCACGTTAGAGATTCACAGTTTTCTTTTGATCATCCACAGCCACCTGAAATTTAACTCGTGCAAATTCGTACCACTCAAACCCTCAGAGATGTTTTTTCTGGTAGAGTAGGTTGGTGTGGAGCAAACCACCAGACATTGGAGCACAGAAATTATCCAGTAGCCAAACTTCTTGAAAACAGCTTGAAAAGCCAGACAATCTCAATTTGCTGCAGGGCGTGGGGCTCTTCTCATCAGAGTGTGTCCATGACCAGGGGGCAGGTACCAGTGTGAGAAGTGTATGGCAAGTCCGGTTATGGAGGCGGTTCATCTTAAAGCAGAATGGAACAAGATCGGGTTTTACGGCATGTTTCGAACAAGACTAGATGATAAAAAGCTAAATTGACTGTAGAAAGTTATGCAGCAGCAGATCCTCTAACTGTTGTGCCAAAAAACTTCAGTGCTTCTGTGGAAAATCACACTGATGTATGAATGCAAAGTAATATATGTTTTCAATTGCTCTATTTTACTATATTTGGCATTAAATAGTGATGTAAACCAAAACCAAAATGACATTAGCAAGTCTGAAATCATTCAAATCTCCACTATTCTAGATTTGAACTAGGAGTGTAAATCATTAGTTTGATATTTGAAACTGTGGATTGTGATTTGATGTTCTGATAATGTCAGATTCAGCAGCAATATCATTTCCATCTGATTTAGGATCCGCTGATCAAAATGAAACCATATTACAGCCGATTGAACAAAATCATTTCCCAGACTTGTCTCACTGCTCCCCATAACACCAAGTTTGGCGATGAACATGTCAGTAGAACTTCAAAATAAAGTTATCTGCAAAATAATAGTTTATTTGAAGAGTTTTTCTATCAACTTTTGCATTTTTGTGGCTGATGTATTGTTACATCCCTTCAATTTACTGATTAACTTTACTATAACACCAATTCAACAGTATCTTTATTTGATATTGTAATTATATAACATAACAGTATAAATAAATAAAATTGGCCCTTGCCTTCTATAGTTAATTTCCACCAGAGGGCAGCATACAGGTTTCTGATGAAGGTACTAATCCTGCTGCTTTCAGGTCAGAAAGTTTGATGCAAATTTGTGACAGTAGTCTATAGGCAGTTAAACAAAATATTTAACAAACATGTAAGTCAAATAATCTAGACGAAATAAAAATGATAAAAGGGATTGCAGACGTTCTTTGATGATAATCATGTTTGAGTTTGTTTAGATTATTTATAAATGCGTGGTGAGAACTCAGACAGGAACATTGATTAGTAAGTTATGGTTAAACAGAGTCCCACAGGGTTTCTATCAAGATGTTACATCTTTTCACCGTGCTTTTATTTTGGTTTTCACATTAGGTGATCAGAATTTACATGTTAGCTTAACGTTTGTTTAGCTTAACGTTTGTTTTAAAACCAACGTGATTATGTTAATGAGCTAATCATCATAATACCTACCATTCTTCATAAGTAAATGTCTGTTTTTTATTTTATTTTATTTTGAAGTTGGCTACGCTCTGAAGACACACCAGACATCCATCCTCCACTTATCCGGGGTTGGGTCACGGGGGCAGCAGCCCAAGAAGAGGGGCCCAGACTTCCCTCTCCCCAGCCACTTGGGCCAGCTCCTCCAGGGGAATCCTAGAGCGTTCCCTGGCCAGCCGATAGACACAGTCGCTCCAGCGTGTCCTGGCTTCTCCTTTAGGTCTCCTCCCGGTTAGACGTACCTGGAAAACCTCACCAGGGAAGCATCCAGGAGGCATCCAAACTAGATGCCTGAACAACCTACACTGGCTCCCCTTCATGTGGAGGAGCAACGGGTCTACTCCAAGACCCTCCTGGATGACCAAGGAGAGTCCAGACACCCTACAGAGGAACCTCATTCCAGCTGTCTGGATCTTGTTCTTTCAGTCACTACGCAAAGCTCGTGACCATAGATGAAGTTTGGAACGGAGATCAACTGGTAAATTGAGAGCCTCGCCTTTGTAGCGGAATATAGTTGATACATTCCTACACTTTATTAAGGTAAAGAGATTAATCTAACCTTAGAATCAGAAGAGGTTGTTTTTACCACAGGGAATTTTATTCAAACACTTTGTATTGACTTAGAGACAAGAAAAGAGAAATGTGGGACGTTTAAGAATATTTATTTTATAATTATTCGAAACAATCACCAGGACTAACTCACTAATGATGGATGCAAATGGATGTGAGCTGAAGTGTTGGTGTGCCAGTTCAGAATCTCCGTTCTGATGGAGGGCGAGTCTGAGTGTAAGGTGGTGTTTTGACTAACTAACCACGAGGGACATCAGGAGCACGGACATGAGACGCCATCTGTGCCGGATCTACGTACCGTTTCAGAGACTCCCGTGTTAGATCAGGAATGCCAGGTCCGCCGGACCTTCCTTTGGTGCTGGAACTGATAGCACAACGTCTGCAGCACGACAAACCAGTCTACGGATAGAATCCCGGTAGCAACGGCAGGTGTCAGCGTCACGTAGAGAGTTCGGCTTTTATTCTGAAGGAACCGTCGTCTTGTTGATAAAACGACAAATTTTCCCAGCTTGACAGTTCTCAGCTTAAAGTAGAAAATACAGCTGGCCAGTCTGCACTTCACTTAGCAATGATGGATTTGAGAGCTGGTCGAGCTCACGTTGGAACTACGTTGAAACTTGCGATGGAACTCAGATGGAACTGACTTAAAATGGCGTGGTTCTGTTTTATTAAGCTTAGATGTTTATTAATCTTAGCCAACCGGAGTGGACAGATTAACTAAACATCACAGAACTCTGCCTCGCAACAGAAAGGAAGTTCTGATTGGAGGAAGCAATGTGTCATGTGTTTACCCTATGTGGATCAGGATGTCTAGCTCAGTTAGTCCTGTTAATTCATTAAAACACATAAATCATAACATTGTGATTTCACAGATCAGTCACCTGATTATTATGACTAACAGTTGTTTTGATTAGCTTTATTAAAAATAAAGTTCTTTGATTAACTAATGAAAAGCGTTCTTCGTCCTTCTTCTGTCTTCTTTGCTAGAATGTAAACATCAGAAGCAAGCACACGACCTTGGCAATTTATGCACACTGTCACTGTGTCAAAGGGCAGCTGTTAAGGGCAGGAAATAGCATATTCATAAATTGAGAGCCTCGCCTTCATGCTCAGCCCTCTCTTCACTGACAGACCGGTACAACGCCCTCATCACTGCAGACCAGGGGTGGACTGGGACCAAAACTCGGCCCTGGCATTTTTACGAATCGTCGGCCCTCCCCATTGGGACAGCGGTGGAGGTGGGGGGTGTTGCCGTCCGCGGACTTGTCTCTAGGCCGAATGTGAGTTCTAATATGGACTGGGACTCTTAAATTACAAGCAGGGCCAGCTTGCTGCGACCGGGAGCCCTGGCTTCCAGATCAGCTCATTCGCCACGGGCGGAGATCAGCAGGTCATTAGCTACATGCTAACGCGGTAAAACAACCCCTACATCATCACTTTACTGCCTTTTCTTTGCTAAAAACACCTGGAAAAACTCTGTTAGCTTCGGGTTACCATGTAGCTAATGTTCTGCATATCACCAACTGTGGAGTAGTGTTGGCCCAAGCTGGGCAAGCAGCCCACTTGGCTAAGCGGCCCACCGGGACAGCTCCAGGATGCCAGATAGGGCCATCCACCCCTGCTGCAGACGCAGCACCAATCCGCCTGTCGATCTTTCTCTCACTCACAAGACCCCGAGATACTTAAACTCCTCCACTTGATTCAGGACCTCATCCCATACCTGGAAAAGGCATTCTACCCTTTTCCAACTCAACCAGACATTTATATCAAACTATTAGAAGTTTCCCTGCAGCTCATTAAAAACAGACACTTAATAATGTTTGCCTTGTAGTATAGAAACTGCTAATTGAATTTCCATTTCAATAATTCAGAAACCAGTTACTTAACTGGATTTATGACCTTTATGTTCATGACTCAGCAGCTCCTGACCTAATGTGGTGTTTTGGCCACTAATAGTCTGCAAGCATGAAAGCAGATGCATTCCTACATAGGCTAAGATTATGACTTCAGGTGCAGAACAAACACTTTCTCTTTAATCAAACTATGGATGCGAAGGTTGAAACTCACTCAAGGCCACACATGAAATGAGGCAACTCTGTGAAACCCACAAAAAAAGGCTGCACACACACTTTTGTAGGGAAAACCTATAAAACATAGCAGCAGTGCCGCTCAATCATGGTCCGGACATCTCTTTGTGAATTTTTAGTTGTGTGGTGTAAACTCCACACATAAAGAAAAACAGCCAATCAGAAGGAGAGGTGAAATCCAGCTCTGCTGCCGGGAGTGATCGCTCCGGGCTTCATGTCAGCTTTTCTGCCTGATCAGTCTGTTTGGTTTCTTCAGGGCATGACGTAATCCGAGAGCAGTCAGCCTAGTAAACACGGGCAGACTGTATGCCATTTACTTACAGGATTTCAGTGTTGAAAACATTCCTATCTGTACGTAAAAGTCCAACTTAGATCCTCTGGTTGTTATTGAAAAGGACTGCTGGAAATAAGGCTCATAAAGAATCATAAAATAGATTTTATTTTTTTTATCAAGAAATAGAAAGAAATCACTCAGATGAACCATTTGGCCAGCAGGCACTTGTGGAGAAACTTCTATATTACATTCATTTTGTTTTCATGCAGGTTTCCAGAAAACAGATACAACGCAGCAAAAGCAAATAGTTTCTCACCCCGTTAGAAGCAACGCATTCAACAGTTTTATGTTAACAGTTTAACAGATTTGATTTCCGAGGCATTAAAGGGGATAATCTTAGCTTTTATCTTGTCAGTAGCACATGAAACATCATGTTTTCACCCATGAGTGACTTTCATGAGGTTGTAAAAGGTCTTAAAACAGCTTAAATCACAGCCAACCTTCCCAGTGGGTAATTGCAAAACTTTTATCTGATTAGCCAGACGCGAGAGGCATTTTGTGTTTGGTTCTGCCTCATCACGCTCATCTTGCTCATTGTTGCAGAGGCAGACATGAGACACAAGCAGATTAGAGTGTCCTCTGATGAATGAGTTGGAGATTCCACCTCACAGGTACGCTGAATTACAAACGCGGCGAGGCTGCTTCTGACAGGGCAACGCTGCAGCGGTGTGCGCCCAAGTGAGACAAAATACGACTCGATTGTAAACCACTGATTTTGCCTCCTGTGCCCAAAGCAGTGGTGGCAGCCGCGCTGTTGAGCTGCATCACGGATGAGGCGCTGTGTTGGCAGTGAGCGGAGGGGGTGTGTGTAAAGACGAATGGTGGAACCCAAACACACAACACATCTCTGCAAGTATCTGCTTCATCAGAGTTCATTGTTCCTGGTTTACAGCTTTGTCCTTCTGTCTGGGTCAGGGGTCTGCAATCTGTGGCTCCGGGGCCACATGTGGCTCTTTCTAGCTTTGACTCAATAAAAAAAAGCCTATGCTAATTTTCATTGTCATATTATTGGAATCCAGTTTACTATGTTTGGAATCTCTGGCAAAAATGAACAAAACAGAGTGTCACGTTGCGAGCAAGGAGGAGGTTGGGACCCAAAATGTAGAACCCAGGACGACACGAGGCAGGAGTGGAGATAAAGTAAAATCATTTTCTTTAGGATAAATGAAACTAAATAAATCCAAAAGGGGCTGGAGCCAAAAACCAACATATCCAAAAAGCTGAGCTGGAGATCCAAAAACACTAGAGACTAAGAGACACTGGAAGCACTGGAGACAACACGAGAAGAGTGTGACAGAAGCACAATGGACCGACACAACACTGAGACAAGGAGAGGGTTTTATACACTGGGGCTGGAGTGATAGGAGACCAGGTCACATGAGGGCGCTAGGAGACCCAAAGGCGAACCTAGAGAGGGATGGCGAAAACAAGGAGACACATGAAGGGAGACGCAGACGCAGACCATGACACAGAGTGGTTATGCCTTGGTGGGGTCTCTATAGGTGAGAGGATGGAGATACCCTGGACAGGTCACTAGCCAATCACAGGGTGCTCAGGTGGTCTCCTTCGAAAAGGAGCTGAAAACTCACTTGTTCAAGCTGGCTTTTGCGTGACATTCATCATCACCATCTCCTTATTTTGCTCTTTCTACCAATTCTGCCTTTTTTTCTCATTCACTTCCTCTTTCCTTTTCTTTACCTTTTGTTGAATCACTTTTCATTATTTCTCTCCTTTTTTTTTTTTTTTACAATTTTTTAGTCATTTTTTAAATCTTTATTTATTGATTTGCTTAATTTCTTTGTGTTCTTGTGAAGCGCCTTGTGATTTTTATCTTGAGAGGCGCTCTTCTTTTTCAGCGTGAGAAATGATGTGTTGTGTGGGAGCAGAAAGTCAAATGCTTGTGTCTTACACTCCGTGTGCGACAGTTGGCAGCCCTGGGATGGTTTGGATCTGATTTTCAAGTACAAACCAAAGTGCTGCTGCCACTTGAATGTGACATAGCCAGAAAAGCGACGTTATTGCCCAGCATGCTCCTTTTCCTCCACGTTTGCTTCGATGTCCCGGTTTGCGAGATTTCCCATCTGAGAGGAGAATGTCGGTGAGTGAACGCAGTTCATGTGTCATTTTTTCACCATTTTGCTTCACATCATGCTCTGTATGACCAAATCTGGTATATTTGTGATTTATTTCATTTTTTTAAATCTCCAAGTCTCATCCTTCCAAGCTTGGGTCTTCTAGCCTGGGAGCTTGAGGGTTCTGCACATTATCCTAGCTGTTCCAAGAACTACACATTTCTGGACTGGGATAGTTTCCTGGGATCTGCTTTAACCACTCCTCTAGTTTAGGGGTTACTGCCCCGAGTCCCTCGATGACCACAGGCACCACTGATGTCTTCACTTTCCAGGCTTTCTCGGGTTCTTCTTTGAGGCCCTGGTTCTTCTCTAGTTCCTCGTGTTCCTTTTTCCTGATGTTGCTATCACTTGATTTTTCCACATCAGCCACAACGGCTGTCCTCTGTTGTTTGTCCACCACCACAAAGTCCAGTTGGTTCGCCATCACCATTTTTTCAGTCTGGATCTCTCTCTTTCTTAACCACCTTAGGGGGTGTTACCCACTTTGACCTTGGGGCTTCCAGTCCATACTCTGCAGAGATGTTTCTGTACACGATGCCAGCCACTTGGTTGTGGTGTTTCATGTATGCTTTCCCTGCCAGCATCTTACACCCTGCAGTTATGTGGTGGATTGTCTCAGGGGCCTCTTTACACATTGACCACGTTTACATGCAGCCAATATCCGGGTTATGATCGGGTTAAGGTCGGTATTCGGGTTTCTGAGTTGATCAGAATAACCCGTTTACAAGCATAAATAGAAAGAGTTACCCCTAACTTGCATAACCCGATTTAAATGCGGACGTTGGGGTAGCGTCAGGACGTATGGACTACGTCCAGACGCAATATGCGTCATTTCCGGTTCTTCTCGTTCCGGTATCCGTAAAAACAACAACATGTTTCCCAGTTCGGAAGAGATAGCGACCGCGTTTGTTTGCGCTTTAGTTTCCTCGTCACTCCAAAAGTGTGGTGCTGTGCCGCGACTCGCCATGTTGCTCCCAACTTGTTGTTTACTTCCGGTGTTCTGGCGCACACAAGATGTCTCGCTACTCAAAAGACCAAGATTCCTTGCGAACAGAGCATGCGCAGAACACACGCTTTGATGGGGATATCCCGATATGCGTTTACACGACCAAACATTCGGGTTAGAAAAGGGTTACCCCAGGTGTAGTAACTGGGTTTTTAAAAACCCGGTTATGAGCATATCCGGGTTTTTGGCGGTGTTTACATGGACCTGCGGAACCGGGTTATTGTGAATATTTGGGTTTTAAAAGGGTTACTGGCTGCATGTAAACGCACTGATTGAGTCTTGACTGATGTGGAAGATCTTGGCCTCTGTTGCTCTGGTGTTCAGGGCCTGTTCCTGTACATCCATGATAAGTGCCTGTGCTGTCCTTCAGACCAGCTCTTTCTAGCCATTGGTAGGATTTCTTGATATCAGCCTCTTCAGTTATCTGTCTGCGGTACATCCCATGTAGGAGTTTGTCCTCCCAAGGTGGTATTTATAATAATAATAATGATGCATTGAACTTATATAGTGCTTTTCTAGACACCCAAAGACGCTTTCACACACTCTCACATTCACACACTGCTAGTGATGGTAAGCTACTTGTAGCCACAGCTGCCCTGGGGAGGTCTGACAGAGGCGAGGCTGCCATTTGGCGCCGTCGGCCCCTCTGACCACCACTAACACAGACAAGTTGGGTGAAGTGTCTTGCCCAAGGACACAACAGCAGGATACCACTGGCGGGAGCTGGAATCGAACCCATGACCCTCCGATCATGAGTCAACCCGCTCTACCACCTGAGCTACTGCTGCCCCTGATTTCCAGCGTCTCCTCCACTAGTTGCCATTGTCTGAGACATTCACTGAGCATGCCATCTGTTGGGGCCTTATACTTGATGTACTTATGGATTTTGGATGTTTTATCCTGGATAATGGCTCTCACACTCCCTAGTCCTTGGGCCTCCTTCCTTACAGCTAATGTACAGTGTAAGGGTGCTGGGTTTGGAATGGAACCCTCTATGCATGGTTAGGAGCTTCAGCGTCTTAACATCTGTGGTCTGTGGTCTTCATTTGGCCAGCTTATTGTTCCTGTGGGATATGGAACATGGAAATACTGCGATGGTCTGGCAACCTGTCCAAGGTGTACCCTGCCCGTTTGCCTGTTTGGAAATGCAAGGAAGGATGGACGGATGAATAACATGGAAATAAAGGACACATATTAATAGGAAAAGTTACCACATTTAAAACTATAAACCAGTCAACATGACAGCTTTGGGAGCTCTAGCGTTAATGCTGTAAGTGTTTGTGATAGGAAATTTACATTCTTTATATGCATCAAACCAGTTCTCAAGCTGCATGAAAATTCCGATTAGAGAATGTTTGTTTTATTTTCTGCCTGTTGAAAGACTCGTGAGCGATGCCCTGTAGAGTGCCTGTTCTTGGCACACTAGGTTTTTGTAATAGAAGCATTTCTTTTCCACATAAAAACCAAAAGGAAGTACAAAAAACATGCATTTAGTCTTGAGCTGCCAAGTCGTTCTCCACACTTTGTGGTCAATCTGCCGGTACAAAGGAGTCCTCATCAGCACTCACTTGTGGCTGGATAATGTCACATAACGGATGATGTTACTGAGTTATCGCCATCATTTCAGAGCCAATGTCATGCTAAATGTTTTCTTCCAAAGAGGCATCAAAGGAAAACATTGGTGCTAAATGTGAAGCAATAGCTTACAAGCCTGAGGTGAGTTAAGCCATCAGCTGTGTGTCGAATCCGTCTCTCAGAGTGCTCGATCAAATTCCTGCTCACAGTACTCTATCATCAGCTTGCAAGCCTACTGCTGCTGGCTGGACAGCATGGCTCTAGGCCACTGTTGCAGAAAGATTTTCAGAAGAGAAGATCTCCCCATTATGGTCCAAGCAGCCAACTAAAAACTAAGTTTGTTTTTTTTTTTCCAATGAGTAGACCCACAAAGATTCTGCAGCAGCGGGGGAGGGAATCTGCAAACTAATATCAATATTTGAGACTGAGTTTGTGCTTTTGACTCTGACTTGTGTGAATCTTTGAAGAAATAAGAAGCAACATAAAAAAAGTACGTATGCAGACTTTGTCACGAGGGATTAAGGAGTGTCGGGACACGATGCACGGATGTGACAAACTTGTGATAACAGCGCCGGAATGGAATTGGATGTGTACCCAGTTTAAAGAATTTCATTTCATATCACATCATTACCCTCGCTGGTGTCAGCGTGTGATATTTTCAGTTCATAGCCATGCTCTGGAATATTAGTAAAAAACCATTATTCTCTTGTAGCCATGCATTTTCATGATTTCTGCTTGCCAGCATCCAAATGATACCACTCTGTCTTCACCTCCTCACCTCACATGCTGTTATTTTGCACTGACAGTTCTGCATTTTAGGTTTGTGTAAATGACCGTGTGTTTTTGAAGCCACCGCTGAAAATAAAAGGCCTTCCATACAGCAAACAGGGCTAGCCAGATTGATTAAAATGATTTTTATTAGTCTGATAACAGATGTTACACTTTTTCTGAAACTTTACACACCTGGTTGTTTTTTATAAGCCCCCCGAGTCTGTCGAACAGGATTTAATTTATGTCACTTATATGGAAAGCTGGTAGTTCCTTTAAAAATGCCTCCAATAAAACCTCTCTCTTCACTGTGGTTTTCTGTTCTTCCTGCTTTGTTCCCTCTCTGTAAAAAATCACATTTGCATGTAAAGTTTAGACATATTCAATATTCCACTCTTGTTGCGAGTGTAATGAATGATTTTCTTACCAGAAAATTTCA